>NW_007023168.1:91957-93190 GCF_000164805.1 Carlito syrichta
CTGATGATTAGTGAGGTTGAGCATTTCTTCATGTGTTTCTTGGCTGCTCGAATGTCTTCTTTAGTGAAGTGTCTGTTCATGTCTTTTGCCCATTTCTGAATGGGGTTGTTTGTTTTCTTCTTTTCAGTACGCTTCAGTTCCTTGTAGATCCAGGATGTTAAGCCTTTGTCAGACCTAGAGTTGGCAAATACTTTTTCCCAGTCTGTAGGCTGTCTCCCTGCTCTCTTGATGGTTTCTTTGGCTTTGCAGAAGCTTGTCAGTTTAATAAGGTCCCATTTGTCTATCTTCTCTCTTAAGTCCTGTGGGTTTCGGGTTTTGTACAGGAATTGGATGCTAGTTCCGATTTCCATGAGAGTATTTCCTTCCTTTTCTAAGGTTCTTATGGTTTGAGCTTTTACATTTAGGTCTCTGATCCATTTGGAGTTAACCTTTGTGCATGGGGATAGATAGGGGTCCTGTTTCAATCTTCTGCATGTGGTCAGCCAATTTTCCCAGCACCATTTACTGAATAGGTTCTCCTCTCCCCATTGGTAGGTGGTGGGAGCTTTGTCGAAGATGAGTTGGTTGAGAAATTGAGGTTTGCTTCTGGAATCTCAATTCTGTTCCATTGATCTATATGCCTGTTTCCTGTACCAATAACAAAGCTGTTTTGATGATTGTAGCTTTATAGTAAAGTTTGAGAATCTGGTATTGTGGATACCACCCTGCTTTTGTTTTTTTTGCTGAGGATTGTTCTGGCTTTTCTTGGATGTTTGTGCTTCCATATGAATTCCTGTGTTGTTTTTTCTAGGTCTGAGAAGAAATGTTGTTGGTAATTTAATGGGTATTGCATTGAATTTGTAGATTGCCTTAGGTAAGATGGACATCTTCACAATATTGATTCTTCCGATCCATGAGCATGGGATATTTTTCCACTTGTTCATGTTGGCTTTGATTTCTTTGAGCAGTGTTTTGTAATTTTCATTGTAAAGGTCTTTCACGTCTCTGGTTAGGAAGATGCCAAGGTATTTCATTTTTTTTGTGGCTATTATGAATGGAACTGTGTTTTTATTTGGGTTTCTGTTTGTTTATTATTGGTGTAGAGAAATGCGATTGTCTTTTGTACATTTATGTTGTATCCTGAGATTTTGCCAAAGGCTTTTATCAATGTAAGGAGGCCTTTGACAGATTCTCTTGGGTTTTCAAGGTACACCATCATATCATCTGCATAGAGAGATAACTTGACTTCCTCTT
>NW_007023169.1:0-348 GCF_000164805.1 Carlito syrichta
CAACTTGGCGAGACCTCATCTCTACAATAAATCAAAAATTAGCTGGGTATGGTAGTGTGCGCCTGTAGTTCTGGCTTCTTGGAAGGTGGAAGCAGAAGGATCGCCGGAGCCCAGCAGGTCAAGGCTGCGGTGGCCACGAGTGGCCACTGCACTCCAGTCTGGGTGACAGAGTAGACTCCAACTCAAAAAAAAGGAATTGTAAAGAAAATCCCTCATGGAGGATGGCTATATCTTGTGACCTAACACGAACATGTTTTAGAAAATAATCTTTAAGCCTGGGTGTGGTGGCTCATGTTTATAACCCCAGTATTTTGGGAGGTGCGGTGAGAGGGTAGTGTGAGCTCAGGG
>NW_007023170.1:0-445 GCF_000164805.1 Carlito syrichta
AGCTATCAAAAATTTAAAAAGATACAGAAGGCCACTACATAATGATAAAAAGTTCACTCCTTCAACAAGAAATATCTATCCTAAACATATATGCATCCAACCTAGGTGCGCCAACTTTCATAAGGCAACTTCTAGGAAAACTAAAGAAAGATATTGACTCGAACACCATCCTAACTGGGAACTTTAATACCCCACTTACAACCCTAGGCAGATCATCAGGACAAAAAATCAGCAAGGAGATCCGGAACCTCAATGTGACTCTGGACCAAATGGACTTAGTTAAAACCTATACAACATTCCATCCAAAGACCACAGAATACACATTCTACTCATCACCAAACGGAACGTATTCTAAGATCGACCACATAATTGGCCATAAATCAAGCATAAGCAAATTTAAAAGGACCAAAATTCTACCATGCACTTTCTCAGACCACAGTGGAAT
>NW_007023171.1:0-631 GCF_000164805.1 Carlito syrichta
ATCAAGATTGAGAACCAGAAGATTAGATGTTCTCAAGCTTTCTTCTGGTCTCAGGATTCAGTTATTCCCTAATACCAGTATACTTGATTATACTCTTAAATTCTCACAGAAAAAAAAATTGGTTATTGTCTTTTCTGCTATTATTTCTCTCATACTTAATTTTTATTTTTTTATTTTTTTATTTTTTTATTTTTTTATTTTCAGTCGGAGTCTCACTCTGCCACCCAGGCTGGAGTGCAGTGGCATGTTCATGACAACCACAGCCTCGACCTATTGGGCTTAGCAATCCTTCTGCCTCAGCCTTCCAAGTAGCTAGAACTATAGGCATGTGCCCCCACACCTGGCTAATTTTTTTTTTTTTAATGAGTTATTGTAGAGATGAAGTCTTACCAAGTTGCCCAGGCTGGTCTCGAACCTGTGGGCTCAGGCAATCCTCTCACCTCAGCCTCCCAAAGTGCTGGGATTATAGATAATTTTTATTTTTAAATTCTCATGATGATCAAGTGAGCCTTACACAACCCACAATTTTCCACGGACTACCAGTATTCTGGTGCTGGAATAAAATAAGTTTCACTAAGTTAAGCAGGAACTTTGCGGTGTCTTTAATATGCTATCTGCATCATGACTTGGT
>NW_007023172.1:0-313 GCF_000164805.1 Carlito syrichta
AGTATATACATTTAGAGAGCTGTTTCCAGCTTTAGATGGCATAGATGATTATCTGGAGGTACCAGAAATGGCCCAGCATGAACTTTGGACTGCGCCACATTCCTAAGGGCCCAGCGTCCACTTTGGGCTGGGCTGCATTCTTTTAAACTGGTTCTTTAGCTACACTTAATGTAGGTTTTTTTCTACTTATAATAGAAACTGAATTTATTTTATTCATAGAAAGTATTGTAGAATAGGTCATGCTACGTGAGGAAATTATGTTAGTTCAAGCATGATCAAACATGATACTTTAAGGTTTTATAAGAATACAGCT
>NW_007023173.1:0-339 GCF_000164805.1 Carlito syrichta
CCAGCTGACTTTACTAGCTAGCTCCCTAGCTAGACCCCTGGATAGCCAGCTGACTAAACTAGCTGCCATAACTAGACGTCTGATGGCTATCCAGCTGAATTAACTAGCTACCTATATACATAGCCCGCTGGCATGCCAGATGACTTAACTATCTAAATACTTAGGTAACCTGCATGCCAGCCGCTGACTTAACTAGATGACTTAGCTACATAGCCAGCTGGATAGCCAGCTGACTTAACTAACTTAATTAACTAGATAGTCAGGTGACTTAACTGGCTAACTTAACTAGCTAGTTACCTAGATAGCCAGCTGATGTAACTAGCTGTGTTTGCTAGGTAG
>NW_007023174.1:0-536 GCF_000164805.1 Carlito syrichta
ATCTAGCTGACTTAACTAGCTAGCTACCTAAATAGCCAGTTGACTAGCCAGCTTTCTTAAATAGCTGAATTAACCTGCTAGCCAGCTGGCTAGCCAACTGACTTAACTAGCTAGCTACCTAAATAGCCATTTGACTAGCCAGCTTTCTTAACTAGTTGAATTAACTTGCTAGCCAGCTGGCTAGCCAACTGACTTAACTAGCTCGCTACCTAGGTAGCCAGCTGGCTAGCCAGCTGACTTAACTAGCAGCTACCTAGCTAGGCAGCTGACTTAAATAGTTAGCTAACAAGTTAGCTACCTAGTTAACCAGCTGACTTAAATAGTTAGCTAACTAGATAGCTACCTAGCTAACAAGCTGACTTAAATAGTAAACTGCCTTGCTAGCTAACTGAGTTAACCAGCTAGATAACTAGCTTAATCATTATCTAATGTGCTAGATAGGTGACTTAATCATCTTACTTATCTCATTACCTAATGAGCTGGTTAGCTGACTCATCCAGATCACTTAACTCATTAACTATCTAGCTAGTTAGCTG
>NW_007023175.1:0-741 GCF_000164805.1 Carlito syrichta
GACTTAAATAACTGCCCTGTTTGCCAGTCGCCTTAATTAACTACCTTGCTATATAGCTAGTGAGCTGGTAATCCAGCTGACTTAACTAGGTTACTTAACTAGCTAGCCAGCTGTATCACCAGCTGACTTAAGTAGCAAGCTACCTAGCTAGCTAGCAGGCTAGCCAGCTAACTTAACTAGCTGACTGAATGAAGTAGCCAGCTGGCTAGCCAGCCTATTTAACTAGCTAGCTACCTAGCAAGACAACTCGATAGCCAGCTGACTTTACTAGCTGACACAACTAAACTAATGGCTAGATAGCTGACTTAATTAGCTACCTACATATATAGCCCACTTGCTTGCCAGCTGACTTAACCACCTAACTACCTAGATAAGCTGCTGGCCAGCGAGGTGACTTAACTAATTGACTTAACTAGATACCCAGCTGACTTAACTAGCTGAATTAACTAGCTAGCTACCTAGCTAGCCAGCTGACTTAAGCAGCTGATTTAACCTGTTAACTACCTAGCTATCATATAGCTGAATTATGTAACAAGCTAACTTAACTAGTTAGCTAGCTGATGTATATAGCTGACTTAACTAGCTAGCTACCTATCTAATCAGCTGACTTAACTAGCTGAAATGAATAGCGAGCCACGTGGCCACCCTTCTGACTCCAGCTGGCTAGAAAACTGACTTAACGTGTTGACTTAACTAGCTTGTCAGATGATTAGCCAGCTGAATAAACTAACTGACTTAGCT
>NW_007023176.1:0-876 GCF_000164805.1 Carlito syrichta
CCTATGTACCCACTGGATTGATAACTGACTTAACTACTTAGCTACCTACCTAGCAGGCTGACTAGTGAGCTGACTTAACTAGGTTACTTAAATAGCTGGTTAACTGTCTAGTCAGCTGAATTCACTAGCTAGCTACCCTCAGAAGCAACCGGCTAGCCAGCTGACTTAGCTTGCTGAATTAAGTAGCTAGCAAACTGGCTTAACTAGCTGTCTTAACCAGCTAGCTACCTAGCTAGCCAACTGGTTTAACTACCTGGCTTAAGTAGCTAGGTACCTAACTAGGTATCTAGCTATCCAGCTGACTTAACTAGCTACTTTAACTAGCTAGCTAGCTGACACAACTAGCTGACTTATATAGCTTGCTTCCTAGCTAACCAGCTGACTTAACTAGCTGAAATACCTAGCTAGCCTGATGGATAGTCATCTGCCTTAACTAGCTTTTTAACTAACTAACCAGTTGTATAGCCAACTGAGTTAACGAGCTGACTTTACTAGGTAGCAAGCTCGTTTCCAGCTGACTTAACTAACTGACTTAAATATCTAGCAAGCTGGCTGGACAGCTGACATAACTAGCTAGCTCCATAGCTAGCCAGCTGTCTAGACAGCTGACTCAACTAGGTTACTTAACTAGCTAGCCAGCTGGCTATTTAACTGGCTAGCTGACTTAATGATCTAGCTGATTAGCCAGCTGATGACCTAGCTGACTTAACGAGCTAGCTGACTAGCTAGCTGACTAGCTAGCCACCTACCTGACTATCTAGCCACCTACAAGACCAGCCTGCTAATGAGCTGTCTTAACTATACAGCCACCTATCTAGCCAGCTGGCTAAACAGCTGACTTAACTAGCTAAATTAACTAGATAGCCATCCGTCCGA
>NW_007023177.1:0-464 GCF_000164805.1 Carlito syrichta
CAGCCTGTAATCCCACGCCTTGGGAGGCTGAGGTGAGTGGAATGCCTGAGCCCGTGGGTTTGAGATCCACCTGGGCAACTTGGCGAGACCTCATCTCTACAATAAATTTTAAAAAATCAGCCAGGCATGATAGCACGTGCCTATAATTCCAGCTACTCTGAAGGCTGAGGTGGAAGGATTGCCGGAGCCCAGCAGGTCAAGGCTGCGGTGGTCAGAAGTGGCCACTGCACTCCAGTCTGGGCGACTGAGTGAGACTCCAACTCAAAAAAGAAAGAAAGAAAGAAAGAAACAAAGATCTGAGTATCACATGTTCTCACCCATAAGTGGACCTTGAACAACTATCGTCATATATAAGAAAAGGATCGACAGTGGATGGAAACTATGGTGGGGGGCAGGGAGGGGAAGGAGGTGGGATTAACAGTAGTCAATAACTGTCTGGGGAAAGGGGGGCATACCTCATCAAC
>NW_007023178.1:0-324 GCF_000164805.1 Carlito syrichta
AATCCATTCCATTCCATTCGTCTTCATTCAATGACATTCCATCTTTCTCCATTCATTTCCTTTCCATTCCATTCAATTCCATTCCGCTCCATTCAATTCCATTCCTCTCCTTCCCATTGCATTATTCTCCATTCCATCCATTCCTCTCCATTCCATTCTATTGTTCTCTATTCATTCCATTCCATTTCATTCCACTGCATTCCATCCCATTCTATTCATTTCCATACCCTTCCACTTTATTCCTTTCGTGTCCATTCCACTCCCCTCCATTTCTCCCATTCTATTTCTCTCCATTCCATTCCATTACTAAATATTCCATTCCTC
>NW_007023179.1:0-1099 GCF_000164805.1 Carlito syrichta
TCTCATGTAGATGTGTGGGGTTAGCCCAGCACTGCTTGGGTAGCCTCTCAGTCATTATGGGCACATTTTGTCTGGTTGCTGTGTTGTCTTCAATATGTAGTTTTAATCTCCTGCATCAAGGTAGCTGCTCAAGCTTTCGGTAACATATATATATTTCCGCTACCAGGAAGGAGCAAAGAGAAAAAGAAAAGGCATCCTCCTTCTCCTTAAAGAATAGCATGAAGATTGCCTGTATTAAATCTAACATCTCATTGGTCAGGCTTAATCACATGGTCATGGCCTCACCTTAGCCACAAGACAGGCTGAGAAAGGTCATCTTTAGATTAAGTGCCTCACTAAATACTTTATTTTTATGCAGTGACAGGATATGGATATTGAGGGACAGTAATCAACTTCCACCATTGTTGCTTGCATGGTTTCCAAAAGAAACTGTATGTTTTAAGGAGAGGAATGTTAGAAATAAACAATATGGCTATTTAGCCTTTGACCCATAGGCCGCTTCTTGGAACCTATTTCAGGGATAGATATGTTGGGAGCCAACATCTATAGCTACATGGCTGAGGCCTGTAAAGGCCCATCTGGAAGATCACCTCTGACATAGGATATCAGTTATACCTATAATATTGGCGTGTGATTAGTGACCAGTGTGCATACATGGCAGTAAAACTTATAAGTAAATATCAATATGCCTGATGGAGAGTGCACAGCAGGATTATTTTTCTCTGTCTTTCTAAGTTTTACTTCTTTCTAGATATTTTTTAACTTCTATTTCCTGGAAGACTGGGTAATCAGCTCTTGTTCCTGAAAGCAGTCTCCCCTAGGTCTAAAATTAGAAACTAAATAGTTTTGTCGCCCTGCCCCTAGCCAGGCAGAACGTTTTCTTTTGTTTCGTTAATTACCAAAACTCTGTCTGCTTCAGCCCACAGCCACCATCATGGCGGCCATGCATTTCCTTGTCCAAGAGTGTGACAGCTTCTATTTGATTTTTAAAGTAGACTTGTTAGGATAAAATATATATATATATATACACTCATAGTTGCATAAATTTACGCTTGCTGTTTTGTTTCCTTTTGCTACATTATTCAAGTGTAATAGTTAC
>NW_007023179.1:1364-2885 GCF_000164805.1 Carlito syrichta
GAGTTAACTTAGAAAAGTTTTTGTATTAATCAGGGTTTAGACAAAGAGTATAATATGAATGATTCATTGAACATTATGGAAAACACTTTGAACGATTTGTATTGAAAATTGTGCACCTGTGACGTTAATGTAAGCATGACAGGCATCATGGAATTCGAATTGTTTGCTTGGAAATTGCAGATCTCGTGGTGGTCTTGTGATGCATAGTTTGTAAAGCACGGAACTTGTACGCCCCCAGTAAGTGATTATCACACTGTGGAGGGTATAGAAAATGGTATATAAGTTGGAAGGAGTCCGAATAAAATTTGGCTTCAGTCCTGATCAGACTGTTCCCAGAAGAACTGCCTCCGAGTGGTCTCTTCTCGCCATCCAGATTCTCCGGTGCGAGTCCTAACCCATCCTTGGTCAGTGCTGGTCACCGACATAGATACATTGGTTAAAATCTGGAAAGATGTTTTAGAAGAACAGGGGCTAAAAACAACTCATTTATTTGTCCATCGCTAGGGGATTTTTGGTTGGTTAAATACACTAAGCTTCATCCATCAGATGGATTACACTGCAGTCTTGAAAGAAATGAGATAGATCTCTGTATATTGCTGTGTCAGGTAGAGTTTGACACTTGCAGTTGTAGTTAAGGAGTATATGCTAAGCATTTGACCCCATACAACTGCAGAAGCTAGTTAAACAGTCTTAAGAAAGATTGTTGCTTCTGTGTTGGGGGCTGTAGCATGAAAGAAGTCCATAGGGAAGACTGTCAGGAAGGGAAGATGGAAATTAAGTAGGGAACAAAGACATCACAGAACCTGCTACTGATGGATAGGAACTCAAGGATGGTCTAGAACTTATGTCCAACTTTCACTACATGGGCTGCTAGGAGACTGGGGAGGAGATGGTGTGAGCAGCCTGCCTATGAAATGGCGAGGGCCTGAATTAGCAGAAGGGAGTAGGACATATGTTTCTTAGATTATGCAAAATATTTGGTGTCTAAATTAATTTAAGGGGAGGAAAGAAGAGGGAGATATTAAGAGGAAGTGTGGAATAAGATTTTCCTCTGATAGTAATGGAGGAATGATGGGTTATATACTCTGAACTAAATGGTGCACGTATGTGTGTGTGTGTGTGTGTGTTTGTGTGTGTGTGTGTTTATTTTAAAGGTATACCCAGCTGGCATGAAAATCTTAGAACTCAACACAGTCTCCAAATGAAGTAAAGCTCACAACTCTAGGAGGTAAGTGAATGCTAAAGCTAGCCTTCTCCCTGAAGTTATCTTCCAGATTCTAGAGATTGAGTTTCTGTTTTGATAATTCCATGGGGGCACTGGGGATGGGAGATGAAGTCTAGAACCCACTTCAGATAGGGACATTGCTAAGAGCCCTTGCTTAAAGCCTATGGGGCCACATGCACAGTGTGAGGTATAAAAGTGGCAGAATAGAAATTTACCTGTCTTGACTCTGCACTGAAGAAGAGGGAAGAAAAATCTTTCATGAGATTTTTTAAAATCACAAGATGCCCCTTAAACAG
>NW_007023180.1:0-303 GCF_000164805.1 Carlito syrichta
AAATGAATCAGAGACCTAAATGTAAAATCTCAAACCATAAGAACTTTAGAAAATGCAGGATTCACCCTTATGGAAGTTGGAACTGGCATCCAATTCCTGAGCAAAACCCAAAGTGCCCAGGACATAAGATGCAAGATAGACAAATGGGACCTCATTAAACTGACAAGCTTCTACAAAGACAAAGAAACCATCAAGACAGCAGGTAGACAGCCCACAGACTGGGAAAAAATATTTGCCAACTCCATGTCTGACAAAGACCTAACATCAAGGATCTACAAGGAACTCAAATGTGCTGAAAAGAAA
>NW_007023181.1:0-737 GCF_000164805.1 Carlito syrichta
ACCATCCCACCCCTTCAGTCACATGTCCTAGAAGGCCTGCCTCCAACCCTCACAAAAGTGCCCCATGGCAAAGACGCATGTGAGCTCAAGGAACAGACGGCCCCGAGTTAGGGTGACTGTCAGGCACAGAGTGATCAAGGCAGTTAGGCAGCAGTGCAGCCAACCCAGGTTTCGGTTGCTCAGTCTGCCACTTTCAGGTGGGGGTGTGCCCCTTCCTCTCCCGATCACTCCATCCTCCCTCACCCACAGGGACCTTTTCCATGAGAGTCGTCGAAGCCCATTGTGATGCACGTGGGAAGCCCTTTTTGGTCGGTGGAGTCTCCATCGGCTGGGCTGGGGTACGATGACACAACCATAGCTTCCAGAGCCTCACCTGCAGGGCACATAGGTTCTTTCATAGCGGCCCCCAATCAGCCACGACTCCAGGGGCACCAAGTCTGGCTCGAATTTGGGGCTCTATCTTTGAGACTAGGTCTGGCCACATCACCTGGGCTGGTCTCTGACCCCTGGACTCAGTCACCTCCTGCCTCAGCCTCCCAGGGATCAGGGCTGATGGCCATGAGCCATGGTGCCCAGCCTGGACTTGCATGTTGTGTCAGCAGGGGCAATGCAAAGGAATGCCCCGAGAGATAGGCCATGGTCTCCAGTGTAGCCAGGTGCGTGGGCACCACAATGCAAGATACCAGTGTTTCCACTATAGGGAGCAATGAGGTCTCACTCTATGGCCTAGGCTGGTC
>NW_007023182.1:0-850 GCF_000164805.1 Carlito syrichta
CTTCTGTCAAAACCTACCGTGTCCATAATCTATTTGAATACTCAAGAATAAACCCCCCATGAACCAAACTTCATGAGGCTTTATGTATGTTTGCTTAATTATTAGATTGAATCATATAAAATTAACATTACTTAATGCTTTTAATGACAAAATGGCAATTTTATATCTTTTAACATGACGATATCAACCATTTAGCATCTCTCTTTAATTAACATTTTGTCCCTTTGCCAATTTATTGGCATTTTCTTTGTAAATACATCTGGAAAGTGAAAAAATATATCTACATATTGCTTAAAATAAGTTTATTGTATCTGTTACAATTAATGTTATGTGTCAACTTTACTGGGTGATGGGGTTCCTAGACCTTTGGTCAAATACCATTCTGGGTGATTCTTTGAAGCTGTTTAGGATAAGATTAACATTTAAATCTATAGACTAAGTAAAAAGATTGTCCTCCCTAATGTGGATGGGCCTCACCCAATCAGTTGAAGACTCGAGTAGAACAAAAAGACTGAGTAAGAAGAAATTAAACTGAACGCTGAGCTGGGGCACTGATTTTCTACTGCTGTGGACTGAAACTTACACCTTTGGCTCTTCTGATTATCAAGCTTTGGGACTCAGCTTAGAACTCATATCACAGCTGTTCCTGGATTTTCAGCTTGCTGACTGCAAATTTGGGGACTTAGTCTCTATAATCACAAAAGCCAATACCATATATATATGCCATATATATATGGGAGAGAGATTATAACATATATATATACACACACATACATATATATACACACAAACATATGTATATAGAGACATGTATGTATATATATCCTTTTACTTCTGTTTATCTGGAGAA
>NW_007023183.1:0-337 GCF_000164805.1 Carlito syrichta
CTGGAAGCAACCATGCTGCCCATCAAAAGAGGACTGGATTAAAAAAATGTGGTATATATATGTGACGGAATACTACACAGCCATAAAAAAGAACAAAATCATGAATTTTGCAGCAACCTGGAGGGAACTAGAGTCTATAATTCTGAGTGATCTCTCACAGAAACAAAGATCTGAGTATCACATGTTCTCACTCATATAGTGAACCTTGAACATCAATGTAACATTATAAGAAAATGACTGACAGTGGTGGGAAACTATGGGGGTGGGAGGGGAAGGAAGATGGGATCAATGGTAGTAAATATCTGTCTGGGGACGGGGAGACACCTCTTATCAACAA
>NW_007023184.1:0-475 GCF_000164805.1 Carlito syrichta
CGAGTTAAGTCAGCTGGATGAGTCAGTTAGCTACCTATCTATCTAATGACTTGAGTTAGCCCTTTGTGTTAGCTAGCTAGCTCATTAGCTAATGAGCTAAGATCAATAAGTCACGTAGTTAACACGTTAGATAATGAGCAAGCTAACTAGTTAGCCAGCTGGTTATGTCAACTAGCTAGCTAAGCAGCTGACTATTTAAGTCAATTGACTAGCTAGGTAGCTAGCTAGTTAGCTAACTATATAATTCAGCTGGTCAACTAGGTAGCTAGCTAATTAACTCAGCTATTTAAGTCAGCTAGCTAGCCAGAAGGTTAGATAGGTAGTGAGCTATTTAAGTCAATTGGCTAGAAAGCTGGCTACCTGGTTATTTCAGCTAGTTAGGAGAACTGGCTAACCAATTGCCAATGTATATAGCTAGCTAGCTAGTTAAGTCAACTAGATAGCTACCTGGCTAGCTAGTGATGTCAGCGTGTTA
>NW_007023185.1:0-340 GCF_000164805.1 Carlito syrichta
TCAAATTCTACTTTCTCTATGAATTATAGTTTAAAGTATCTATTAAAGAATCTCAGCTGGGCTCGGTGGCTCAGTCTGCAATCCCGTGCTTTGGGAGGCTGAGGTGAGTGAATTGCCTGAGCCCGTGGGCAACTTGGAGAGACCCACCTGGGCAACTTGGAGAGACCTCATCTGTACAATAAATCAAAACATCAGCCAGGCATGGTAGTGCATGCCTGTAATTCTGGATACTCAGAACGCTGAGGCAGAAGGATTGCCGGAGCCCAGCAGGTCAAGGCTGCGGTGGCCAGGAGCGGCCATTGGACTCCAGTCTGGGCGACAGAGTGAGACTCCAACTCCA
>NW_007023186.1:0-767 GCF_000164805.1 Carlito syrichta
GCAGCCATGCCCAGTAGGTCCAGGGTGGAGTTGGGGACTGACCCCGCTCCTCTCTGGGGGCCGGGGCAGTCCACCGCCCAATGTCCTGGAAGGTTGCATTTGGGGCAAGGTCTTGATGGAGGTTTGGGGTTAGGGCAGACTCGTGCCCAATGTCCCTCCTTGCCGCACTTCAAACAGGGCCCTGGTGGGTCATGTTTGGTTTGGACGCCTCCTTTACCGTTATGGGGGCTTGTGTCTGTCCCGCAGAGAACCTGAGCTAGCATTTGATATTTTTGTCGCCTAGCCTTTTCGTCCCGGTTGTGGTACACCTTAAAGGTGGTAGCCAAAACCTCATTTTGGGGTGTAAGGGGCCCTTGATCTAGCCTTTTTAATTTGGACCTAATGTCCGGATAACTTTGAGAGAAAAAGTAAGTCATAAGCAGTTGTCGCCCATCTGGAGATTCAGGGTCCAAATTAGTAAACTCTTGAAGGGCTTTTGTGAGACGATTGAGGAAGGTGGAATGGTCTTCATTCTTTTCCTGGATTATTTCCTGCAGCTTTTCAAAGTTAATAGCCTTTTGCGCTGCCCTCCTTAACCTGGAAAGGAGACAGGTGGAAAATTGATCTCTGGCCCAGAGGCCATTCGGGGAATAGTAATCCCACTCAGGATCTTGGTCTGGGACTGCTACTGCCCCAAGGGGATGTGTTGGGGAGGTCTGGTGGACTTCATCTGCATACATTCTTGCCTGTTCCCACACCCTTCTGCGTTCTTCAGGGAGAAGAGTGTT
>NW_007023186.1:1129-40501 GCF_000164805.1 Carlito syrichta
TATTGTAGACCCGGATTCTCCTGGAGAATCGAGGAGGTTAAGGGCAACCTGGTACCGGGAGTTTTGACAAGAAAGTTACCCAAAACCGGATGGAGGGAAGGCTTGAAATCTCTAGTAGCCGAGAGAAAACCGATAGGGGTCCACTCTGGTCATAAAGACCTAGGCGGGGTGTGACCCCCCCACTTGCCCAGGGCCGAAGGAGCTGCCGGACGATCAACGGCCAATTTCCCCGGTTGTCCCAGGCAAGGTTTTAGGTTTTCAGTGTGGGGACACTGACCAATGCGAAGGCCGGTGGTGGATGTAGCGTTGGCGTTCAGGAGAATGGGCAAAGGCCTTAAGGGGTGAGTCCCACCGGAGCTGGGACAGGGTCCCGCCTCGGGTGAGAGAATACCCTACCGAGTCGCAGCACCAATGAAAGATGGTGGTGCGCAGTGAGACTCAACACCCTTTAGGGCCAAGAGATTTAGTGGGGGTGAGCGCGGTGGCTACAGAACCTGAGAATCAGTTTGCAACATGGAGGCAGGGGTGTGGCAGGTTTTATAGAAATTTAAAGCCACCTGTCAGTTACCTATTGGTCGGCAGGTGAGGTATTTTTGGGATTGGCAGGGGCTTTCGCGGGTGCGGGAACGGTGGGCTTTGTTGTGAAAGAAGAACCTGGAAAGCCTTGTCCTAGCCTCCATGTTAGTTTGTTCGGGTGCCTTCTTAGGTGGGAGCGCCGTTTTAGGTGGGGGCCACGCCTAGGCTTAGTTTTTGGAGAGGGTGGGTTCCTCGTCGTGGCTGGCTGGGGCCTTTCACTTAGGACAACCACAGAGGTTTGATCCTACGGGTGCTTTTGAGTGAAGACATCTTTGTAAAACTAAGATGTGTTTTTTTCATCGTATCTAGATTTGGATGTGAAAAGATACAGTTGTCTGATTAAATGACCATACTTTTTATAGATTTTTCAAATAGGTGTATACCTATAATCAGTCGGGCATGATGGCAGGGCCCGTAGTCCCAGCTGCTCTGGAGACTGTGGCAGAAATGTAGCCCGAGCCCCAGAGGTGGAGACTGGGGTCAGTGGTCAACATGCAGCTGCTGCTCTCTGACCTGGGGGACACAGAGTGAGACTCTGACTCAAAAAAATGTTTGTATCTGGGGGAAATATTGACCTTCATTTTGTTTTTGTTCTTGTTTTTGAGTCGGAGTCTCACTCTCTCTCCCAAACTGGAGGGCAGTGGCATGCTCCCGGCCACTGCAGCCTCTACCTGCTGGGCTCTGGCAATCCTCCCACTTCAGCCTTCCAAGTAGCCGGAGCTACAGACACCCACCACCACGCCGGCTAGTTTTTTTTAATTTATTGTGGAGATGAGGTCTGACGCCATATTACCCAGGCTGATCTGAAACCCCTAGGCTCAGGGAATACACTCGCCTTGACCTCCCAAAGTTCTGGGATTACAGGCGTGAACCACAGCACCCTGCTTGTCTTTCGTTTTGAAAAAATTTTTTAACTGTTCATCAGCAAGTCCTCTTGTTCATTCTGTTTTATAAACAAATTGACAAAAAATAATTGTACACATTTATGGGATGCTGTGTAATGTTTTGATACACACTTACATTGCAGATTGATTCTGGAAGAAGTTTGGCACCAGTAACGACTCCACACCCAGTCAGAACCAAGAGATTTATTAAAGGGGCAGTTACATGAAGGGACTGCGAGGAAGAGCAAGAGAGAGAGAGAGAAAGAGAGAGAGAGAGAAAGAAAGAGAGAGTAAGAGAGTGGTAGGGAGAGAGAGAGAACAAGAGAGACCGAGAGAGAGAGAGAGAGAGAGAGAGACAGAGAGAGAGAGAGGAGAGAGAGAGTGAGAGAGAGAGTGAGATAGGGAAGGAAAGAGAGAGTGAGAGAGCCAGCAAGAGAGTGGTGGGGACAGAGAGAGAAAGCAAGAGAGAGTTATGCAGGGGAGGCGGTGTATTTATGGACCTTGCAGGGGCTGGTCAGTGCCGTGTTTGGGTTTTATTGGAGGATACTATAAGGTAGTATTCCTATAGGGAGAGGTTGTTTGAGCACAGGTTTACGTTTTGCGCACTCGGGAAAAGCTGGAGCTTAGGGCCTTTGTTGTGTTTGGGAGGCAGTGCCATCTTGGGGACATCCTTCTGACTGTTCTCTGCGCCTTTCAGATTCAATCAAGCAAATATATTCATCTTCTCACATTTTTATTTGATTTTTATATAGTTTTTTTTTTAAAAAAACTTAGAGCTGTGACTCAGATGCAAACAGAATACTTACCATTTTTTTTGGTGTGGTGAGAATATGTAAAATCTAGTTTTAGCAGTTTTGAGATATACATTATTAACTACAGTCGCCATGTTTTGCGATAGATCTCTAAGTTTTTCCTTTTGTCTAATGAAAACTGCATTACCCTTTGCACGGCATCACCCCATTCCCCATCCCCTCCTCCCCTAGTATCATTTTGCTCTATTTGTGTGAGTTCCACTGTTTCAGATTCCAGACATAAGTGAGTGTTTGTCTTTCTGTGCCTGGCTTATTTCATTTAACATAAAATCCTCCAGGTCCATTTATGTTGTTGCAAGTAACAGAAAAATTTCTTTTTTGATGGCTGAGGAGTATTCCATTGTGATACCATATATGCTTTTTTTTTTTTTGAGTTGGAGTCTCACTCCATCACCCAGGCTAGAGGGCAGTGGCACGTTCCTGGCCACTGCAACCTCAACCTGCTGGGCTGAGACAACCCTTCTGCCTCAGCCTCCCAAGTGGCTGGAACTACAGGTACATGCCCCATGCCCAGCTAATTTTTTGATTTATTGTAGAAATGAGGTCTCACCAAGGTGCCCAGGCTGGTCTCGAACCCATGGGCTCAGGCAGTCCCCTCACCTTGGCCTCCCAAAGTGCTGGGATTATAGGCATGAGTTACCACGCCCGGCCCATACCACATATTCTTTATCCATTCCTCACTGATGGACACTTAGGTGGCTTCTGTGTCTTGGCTATTGTGAATCATGCTGTAATCAACATAGGAGGTGTCTTTTGCTTTTGATGTTGCCTGGTAACCTGCCTCTTCTCATCCACAGATACCTCTTCAGCATACTGATTTCATTTCCTTTGGATCAATGCCCAGTAGTGGGGTTGCTGAATCATATGGTGGTTCTATTTTTAATTTTTTGAGGAACTTTCAGACTGTGTTCCATAACGGCTGCACTAATTTATATTCCCACCAGTGGTGTACAAGGGTTCCCTTTTCTCCACATCCTTGCCAACACCTCTTATCTTTCTGATAGGATTAGGATTGTGGACATTTAAGTGCATTATAACTGTGTTAATGCCTTATTTTGGAAGGGCTCTTTTGGGCTATGGTTATAACACAGATAGACCATTAAATCAATATGTGGAAGTAAATTCTCTGAAGTGAGTGATTTATTCCATTATTCCATTTAGGAAACAGATGTGATTTTCCAGCTTGTTTTCTGTGTTAGTTCTGTATTCTACTTGTCTTACAGGACATTTTATTTCATTATATTTAATAAAATCTAACAAAAGGTTATAATTTAAGAATCTTTCCCCTTGGATCTCATAAAACATTAAATATGATTCTTACTTAACCATAATCCTTGTCATACTTTATTACCATGATTAAAAATTATTGTGGCATTATATAGAGAATATAATGTACTCCAGGTAATTAACGTTTCCCTTTGGACTAATTAAAAGTTGTAATGCTTCCCTGATTTTAGTAAGCAGTAAATCTAATGAATAATGCTTAATGTGCCTCAGCCTCTTATTCCTACTCTCTTCTAGGTAATAACATCCATTTTATACGCTGTGACAAGAACAGGGTGGACCACAAGCCCATAAACTGTTTTACAGCTGGTGGGAGTTCAGCCTGTGAACTTTACAAGCAGACCTTCAGTCATCCATGTGCGACGTACTGTGGACTCCATCACTTTCTAGTGGACCTCAGGACTGTGACCTTAAATGCTGGCGTTGAGTGTCCTCACGTTGTGTCCAGCCTGCTGGCCCTTCTCAGTCTTTGAGGGTCATGAAAACATACAGAGACCTTGTACCAATGGAACTACATGCTGAGAGAGATCACTTACCAAAAATATGATACATATTTCTAGTTTTATAGCTTTTAAAACTTTATACACAATAACAAAATGTAAATGTATACCATTTGTAAGATAAAACTTTTTATTTTTCAGTCAGGGTCTCACGCTGTCGCCCAAGCTGGAGTGCAGTGGTACGATCACGGCTACCACAGCCTCCACCTGCTGGGCTCAGGTGACCCTTCTGCCTCTGCTTTTGATTTATTATAGAGATGATGTCTCACCATGTTGCCCAGGCTGGTCTCTAACTCTTGGGATCAGACAATCCTCTCGCCTTGGCCTCCCAAAGTGCTGGGTCTTTTTAAAAAAAAGAACTGCATTTTTATGTTTATATTCATATTTTTGTATGTTTAAAACACAGACAGGAAATACACTCGAATATTGCACCAGGTATCTCTATGTAGTAATATTACAGGTGGTTTTTTTTTCTTAATTCTCTGTATTTCCCAGCTGTTCTCTAAAGAGCATGATTGATTTGAGGGGGCCAGGGAAAGGTCTTTAAATGTTTTATGACAATCATATGCCTACACAGTGACCTTCACAGCAGTGCACATTTTCTGGGTCCAGTCCACATGTCTCCATCTGATTGCTGTGCTTGGAGGAAGCTGGCAAAGCACACATACGACCCACTCCACAGCAGCTGCTCACTGCACATGCATTCCCCAGTTCACTGGGATTTGGGAGCGGGGGATTGATGGAGAAAAGTGTTTGTTTTAGATATTTAAGGTATGTGTTTAAATTTGGTCAGTATTCTTTTTAAAAGGGAATTTTCAGAATTGTTTAAATGTTAAAAACTTCGTGATATAAGTGTACGCTCTGGTTTGGTTGAACACTCCTAGACAGCTGCTTTTTCTCATCCCCAGACTGCTCTTACTTTTTCTTAGAAGACTACTCTCTGGTGGTGTGTATCTGTAGTTCCAGCTACTTAGAGGTCTGAGGTAGAAGGATCACCTGAGTTCAGCAGGTCGAGGCTGCTGTGACTGTGAGCATGCCTCTGCACTCCAGCCTTGGTGACAAGAGTGAGACTCCAACCTCCCCCCCCAAAAAAGATTATTGTCTATTTTTTCTAGAATCTCTCTTTTTTTTCTTTTTAATCAGAGTCTCATTCTGTCACCCAGGCTACAATGCAGTAGCATGCTCACAGCCTCCGCAACCTCGACCTGCTGTGCTCAGGCAATCCTTCCCCCTCAACCTTCCAAGTAGCTGGAACTATAGGTGCACACCACCACACCCAGCTAATGTTTTGATTTCTTGTAGAGACGAGGTCTCGTCAAGTTGCCCAGGCTGGTCTTGAACCCATGGGTTCAGGTAATTGTCTTGCCTCTGCTTCCCAAAGTGCTGGGATTACAGGCTTGATCCATCGGGCCCAGTCGTATTTTTTCTAGAATCTTAATACGTTTAATGTCCCATAATTCTGACAGAAAGTATAGCAAAATCAAAATACTGGTTATTATTAGCAAGTATAATACTGCTTTGAAGTTATAATACTTTTATATAAAGCATATGAAGTCACAAAAATATATATTTAATATACCCAAATATTGGAATGTATTTTCATGTCTGCATAGTTATGTTTTTAATAAATAAAAATGAAATTCCTTAGAAAATTTGAAGTTAAACTATTTTGTGTTATGAAAGACAGTGACCTAGATCCTTTGGCTGATTTTAGACTTAGAACTGCTGAACTTATCCACAAATTTATATGCAGTTAACCCTTGGGTGACACAGGTTTGAACTTTGTGGTACCTGCGATACGCTGATTTTTTTCCAATAAAAGTTGCACCAAGTGTGCCAGCCTCTCCTGCACCCGTCTCCTCTGCCACTCCCGAGATGACAAGACCAAGCCCTCCTCCTCCTTTCCTCCTCAGCCTCCTCAAGCTGAGGATGAGCATTATGAAGATCCACTTCCATTTAGTGAATAGTAAGTATGTCTTCTCTTGTGATTTTCTTTTTATTTTTTGAGTCAGAGTCTTACTGTGTCACCCAGGCTGGAGTGCAGTGTCACGCTTATGGCCACCGCAGCCTCATAGGCTCAGGTGATCCTTCTGCCTCAGCCTTCCAAGTAGCTGGAACTACAGGCATGCACCGCCACGTCCGGCTAATTTTTTGACTTAGTGTAGAGACGAGGTCTCACCATGTTGGCCAGGGTGGTCTTGCATCTGTGGGCTCAGGCAGTTCTCTCATCTCTGCCTCCCAAAGTGTTGGGATGACAGGCGTAAGCCTCCACACCCAGCTTCCTTGTGATTTTCTTAATGCCATTTTCTTTTCTCTAGCTGACTTTATGGTAAGAATACAGCATATAATAGATACAACTTACCAAATATTTGTTAAGCAACTGTTGATATGATCAGTAAGACTTCTAGTCAATCATAGGCTATTAGTAATTAAGTTTATGGGAAGTCAGAAATTATACACAGATTTTCTACTTCACAGGAGGTCGGTGCCCATATCTGCAGTGGTCAAGAGTCAACTCTTGACAAATGTACACCGTATTTTTTCATTTTTCTTTCTCTCGCTTTATTTTTTTTCCTTTTTGAGTTGAGGTCTCACTCTGTTGCCCAGACTAAAGTGCAATGGCAAAATCACAGCTCCCCACAACTTTGACATCCTACACTCAAGTTATTCTGCCTCAACCTCCTGAGTAGCTATGACAACGGGTATGCTCAACTCACCCGGCTAATTTTTTTGATTAATTGTAGAGACAAGGTCTCACCAACTTGCCCAGGCTGCTCTTGAACCTCTGGACTCAAGAAGTTCTCTCACCTTGGCCTCCCAAAGTACTGGGATTACAGGCTTGAGTCACTGCACCCGGCAACATACTTTCATATCCAGTCATACATTAAACTTAAAATTCTGAAAAACCTCTCTGCAGTACATACATAGGAAGAGTGGATAAAGGAATAAATGTCATCCAACACCTTGATGGTGGTAATGATTTGTCAGGCACTATCCCAAGTGCTTTATGTCTATTAACTAAGGAATTATTACCATCATCCCTCCCATTTTTTTCCAGTTGCACTTAAAAGAAAGTGAGGTGACTCCACCAGGGCCAAAAACAAGCAATAACAAGACTGATGACCATGCTCTGGGGCCACAGACTGCCCTGAGGGGCAGGAATTCATCCCAGAAATTAGCTCAAAGGCCTGGTGTCCTCTAAGGCCCCGATATAAAGTATTCAGGACTACAGCCTTATAAGAATACAGTCAAATCCATCCCTAGCTCAAGGGACATATTGAGGAAATGTGTTGTAAGGCTTCTTCTATTACTATTATTATTATTTATAGAGATGAAGTCTTTCTATGTTGCCCAGGCTGGTCTCAAACTCCAGGGCTCAAGCAGTCCTCCCAAAATGCTGGGGTTATAGGCATGAGCAACAGTGCCCAGTCTGTAAGGCTTCTATGACAAACTGCTATACAAACAGAATCTCAATAAAATGAAAGTGCACGCTTTATCTTAAAATTCAAATGTTTTTTGTTCTCAAGAGTTGGAGTCTCACTCTGTCACCCAGGCTGGAGTGCAGTGGTTCACCCACAGTCACTGCAGCCTTGACCTGCTGGGTTTAGGTGATCCTTCTACCTCAGCCTTCCAAGTAGCTGGAACTACAGACGTCCGCCACCACACCCGACTAATTTTTGGTTTATTGTAGAGATGGGGTCTTGCCCAGTTGGCCGGACTGAACTCAAACCCATGGGCTCAGGCAATCCTTTCGCCTCTGCCTCCCAAACTGCTGAGATTCCAGACAAGAGCCACCACACCCAGCCACCATTTTTATTTTTAAATAATGCACAGTATTTTTTTGTTTGTTTGTTTTGAGTCAGACTCACTTTGTTGCCCAGGCTGGAGTGCAGGGGCAATCTCATGGCCACCACAGCCTCGACATGCTGAGCTCAGGCAGTCCTTCCACTTCAGCCTTCTAAGTAGCTGGAACTACTGGAGCACACCACCATGCCCGGCTAATTTTTTTTATTTATTGTAGAGACGAGCTCTCGCCAAGTTGTCCAGCCTGGTCTTGAACCCGTGGGCTCAGGCAATCCTCTCGCCTCCACCTCCCAAAGTGCTGGGATTACAGGCACAAGCCACCCTGCCCGGCAGTGAACAGCATTTAAAAAATGAGATTTGTAGTCTGGGTGTGGTGGTTCATGCTTGTAATCCCACACTTTGGGCGGCCAAGATGAGAGGATGGCCTGAGCCCAGGAGTTTGAGACCAGCCTAGGCAACATAGCAAGACTTCATCTCTACAAAAATTTTTTAAAAAAAATTAGCCAGGCATGGTGGTGCACACTTAGAGCCCCGGCTACTTGGCAGGCTAAGGCAGAAGTATTACCCGAGCCCAAGAGGTTGAGGCTGTGGTGAGCCTTAATCATGCCACTGCACTGCAGCCTGGGCAACAGAGTGAGGCCCCACCAAAAATAAATAAATAAAAGAAAAAAGAAATATGTATATTATGTATAATATATACACACATATATGCATGTGTGTATGTATATGCATATGTGTGTGTGTTTACACATACAGTGTATATGTGTGTATATAACGTATATACCATAGCCTGTTTGAGAGCAATACTAATTGCTTTGTGCCGTACCATGTGATACAGTAATGGCCATCACAGCCTAAATGTAGAAAGGGAGGGCAATCAGCAATTTTACCTTTTCACATGGTGAATGGAAAAGTAATTTCCACAGCTTCAGAACATGTAGCTTTACTAAACTCGCCTTCCAGTCCCCACCTAGAGTAACACAGCGATGTCTTTCTTGTTTGGGATCTGTGCTGCAGTGCTGCCTTGTGGGTGACGTGGTCTGATAATCAAGGAAAAGATGGTTTCTGGTGCCTATTATGTGTTGGTATCGTGGGAGACTGAAAGGACCAATAAGGCAGCATTTCTGCCTCTCATCATGCAGAATATATTTGGGGAGGCAGCAAGGATGTCAGGGTAACTAACAAAAGAGAGCAGTCATGATAAACAGTCTTTTGCACAGAGTAGTCAATCTCACAGTATTTTGAAGAAGGTCTAGCGGGATCATGGACTGAAGTACTCAGTGAAGACTTGAATATAAATTTTTAAAAACAGCTCACAAAGACCACAAGTGTAATTAGCCTTATTCATCATGATGAGGTATTTGACCAAAGCTCTTATGGAAGTAAGTTTTGTTTCTAGAAAATGATTTTAAATATTATGCCAATCTTCTTACAATGCCATTTTTAAAAAAATAAGTAAGTACTCAGATTATTTTTAAGGTTTCTTTGGAAATCATTACAGTAATACTGTTATTCAGCTTCCCTCTAAGAACAGCCTGCAATCACTGACATTTCTAGACTGTGACGGGTAAGGATTTAAAATGCCAAATGTGAACTTATTTACTGACTTGATGTAAATAAAGAATGGCTTTGAATTTCCAAGCAACATGCATCCATGTCTCATAAACACCACGTTTATCCTTCTTTCTGCTTAAACCAGTGGACTTTTTTCTCCATCTTTCTCATCTAAAAGCTCAGCTTTTGATATTTTGTTGCTCACGTTTACATTGGCAAGTACTAGGACCTCCTGTGAGTTAATTCTGTTGGCAACACAAAAGGAGAACAAAGCAAACACAAATGTTTACAAAATGTATTGGGAAAAAATGATTGATATTTGTTGTATAATTATGAAAATAAAATATAGTGTCAGAGCCATTCTTGTAGAGAGACCTGTGACCACAGGTAAACAATTTAAGTATCTTTCTACCACTTTTGTAGGAAAGAAAATGTATCCACTTCCCTAATGTTGAGAAACTAAACATTCTAATATTGACTTGGAATCTATAGGCTACAGTGTACATTAGCTCCATAAAAAATTATAAAAGGTAGGAGGATTCCTGGAGGCCAAGAGTTTGATACTAGCCTAGGCAACATAGTAAGACCTTGTCTCTGCCAAAAAAAATTAGTCTGGGGGCAGTGGCACACACCTGTAGTCCCAGCTATCCAACTATTCAGGAAACTGAGGCAGGATCGCTTGAGCCCAAGAAGCCTGAAACTAACCCAACTTTCCCATGGAACTAATGACTATAATTTTAAAAAAGAAATTGAAATTGATCCTCCTAGGTGTGAAACTTATATTTGTCTTATGAGTTCCTTTATCAGGAAACCCTCCCTCAGATCAAGGAATTGAAACTGACCAGTTCGCTGCATCCAGACAAAAAGATGCCAGACTGCTCCCTAATACCTGTTTATCAACTTCTCTTCCTTATCCCTCCTTGATTCCTATTTTCTACATTCCAGCCCTTAACTTGAGTGGGATGGAAAGACAGATATGAGACTAAATCTCCTGTTCTCACTGGCTGATATCACCCAAATAAAGAGTCTTCTTTCTTGGCAATACTCATTGTCTCAGTGATTGGCTTCCAGTACAGCAAACAGCAGGACCTAGACCAAGCCCTTAGCATTTCCATTACAAGTTGAGGCTGCCACGAGCCAAGATGGTGCCATTGCACTCCAGCCTGGACAACAGAGTGAGATCTTGTCTCAAAAAAAAAGAAAGAAAAGAAAATTATCATTTGAATGTTTTCTTAGGTCATTTTAAGATAGAGAAATGGGCTACCTTACTGGGAATATAACAATAACATATATGTTCGTATACATATAAACTATCTTTTTTTTTTTTAGTTGGAGTCTCCTGTTGTAGCCCAGACTGGAGTGCAGTGGCACACTCGGCCACTGCAGCCTCAACCTGCTAGGCTCAGGCAATCCTTCTGCCTCAGCCTTCCAAGTAGTGAGAAGTACAGGTATGTGCTGCCACACCTGGCTGAGTTTTTGATTTATTGTAGAGATGAGGTCTTGCCAAGTTGCCCAGGTTGGTCTCAAACCCCTAGACTCAGACAGTCCTCTCACCTCCACCTCCCAATTCTTTTTATGGAATGACAACAAATACAGACTACTGTTAGAAATTTGCCAGTCAGTCAGGCTCGGTGGCTCAGCCTATAATCCCAGCACTTTGGGAACCTGAGGCCAGAGGATTGCCCGAGTTCGTGGGTTCAAGACCCACCCAGGCAACTTGGCAAGACATTGTCTCTACAATAAATCAAAAATTAGTGGGCGTGGTAGCACACCTGTAGTTCTGCTACTTGGAAGACTGAGGTGGAAGGATTGCCGGAGCCCAGCAGGTCGAGGCTGCGGTGGCCGGGAGCATGCCACTGCCCTCCAACCTGGGTGACAGAGTGAGACATTGACTCAAAAAAAAAAGAAAATCGCCAGTCTACAAACATTGCAGTAACATCTGATTCAGAGTAACCATTGTACTAAATCAATATGCAGAAGTTTGTGGTCTTGAAGTATCTCCCTAGGAAGGGGCCTTGTGCCTGCTCACACCCACCCTGCCCAGGCCAATTCTGGGAGGGGCCCGTGATAGACACAAGCAGAGGGGCCTGGGTTTTACCTCCAGCAAGACCCCAAGGGAACATTGCAGAGCCCATGACGTTGTCTTCCAGCACAGGAAGGTTTCTAGGTAGCAAAGGGAGTCTGACAACTTCCTCTTTGCCTCCCTATGCACTTCCAACATGGCAGGTATGGCTGGAAGGAGCTGGGCTTGCACTAATTTGAAGGAGCCTTCAGCCATGGAGGCTTGGGAAGACTGTTACAGCTGGGGCAATACACAATTCAGCAGGTGCCAGAGTAACCCTGAGGCCAGTGACATCCTCCCATCCTCAGCACCAGCCTGACCTTCAGAAGCTCTGCCCAACCCAGCACCTTGTGCTCCCTGAGATAGACTTCCTGAGAGAATAGCCAACATGTAGAGGCAGCCTGAGGCTCCCCAGTGTGAGTTGGAGAGAAATCAAGCTGTACATTCTTCCAAGGGGACTGGGCCACGGGAATGGGAATGACTTCCCACCTAGAACAATGGACCAGGTGACAATCACCAGCCCTGAGGCTGGGGCCCAAGATCTAGACACAAATGTGGTAGTCTATGTGTCTGGCAGTGTCCTAGCCAATCCTGGGTGCTCAGTGTGTGGCTGCATGAGCTGTCTGCCATCCCACCTATTCCAGAGGCAGGAATGCTCCCTCCACTGTGTTCCATGCAGGGCCTGCCCATGTGTGCCTGTGTGTGTGGTTGGATGTGGTGTCCCCACCTCGGCACCCCCAGCCCCACCCACAGCACCCAGCGGCTGGAGCCTGGAGTCCCCTGGTGTGCGCCCTGCCAGCTGCTGCATGCTCAGCACTGAGTCTGGTTTCTCAAAGGTCTTTGATGCCAAATCCTTCACCCCACTTCTCTTCCAATCAGTCCCTCTTCCTTTCTGTCACTTGCCTTCCCTCCTCTCTGGCCTTTTCTCCTCACTTCCATCTCTTTCCTCCCTCACACTTCTCTCCATCTTCCAGACTCTATCTCTCCCTTCTCTTTCCCTGTCCTCCAACTCCCACCATCTGCATCTCTCTTCTCTCTGGCTTCCTCCTGAGAAGCTCCAGAAACATACCCACATATGGCCTCCATGTCAGGGATCATGAATGATGATGTCACCTGAGGCCAGGAGTGCTGGGATGCTCTGGAGGGAGTGTCTGCCTTTGATGCACCCATAGGAGCAAGAGGCAGGATTGCAGATTCCCCTTATGCAACGTGCAGGCAGGAAATCTGAGGTTCACAACATCTTATAACTTGCCTTGTCAACACTGGTCATGCACAAGTCCTGAAATAAACTTGCTTCAAAGGAGAGAGTCTCAGAGCTTCCTGGCAGAGCAGCCCAGAGCTCACTGCCAGAGCAGAAGTGATGCCCAGGGAGAAGGTTCTGACCAAGATGTGCTCAAGGGGAGACTTCCCATGGTCCATGCCCTTGATTCATTGTCTAGCAGGTAACACGTGCTTTCACCTTTCTTCTGCAGATCTTGCAGGAGATCCTGGCTGGTGGGGGGGGGGATCATTGCTGCAGTCCTACACAAAACCTCTGTGGTCAGACTTGTTGTGGCCTTCCCCTGTCTGACTCTCAGGGGCTATCCAGCATGCGGGTGTCTTTCACTTTGGTCTGGGGGACAGAGCACCAGCAGTTTGCATGCCCTTGCCCATTCTTCTGGCAGACTCCTGTTGAGCAAATCACTCTGCCATGCACTTCGAAAAATGAAAACACAGATGATCTGCCAATGGTGTTCTTGGGTCCACAGGTTGTGGGGGATGTCTGTGTCAGGCAAGTGACTTTCAGCACTGCTGTCTAATTGGAGGAACAGGTCGATATTTTCCTGCATGGAGAATCAACTCAGGGGACCACTTACAGGGCACTTGGGCATGCATGATATTGTGGGGACCACAGTCACCAGGATGTACAGGCTCCAAGCACTCCCACATGGGGTTGAGGAAACTGTGTGATTCTGTGAGACTCAACAAGCTGTGGAGGCAGAGATGCAAGAACACCTGGTGTGTTCTTGTTTGTGTGTGTATGTGTGCATGACATATTTAAGCAGTGATGCCTTCCAGAGGACGGGGATGGGGCGACATCTTCAGGGCAGAGCAGGGACCTCCAAGTGGAAGGGCAGAAATGCGGAGTGCTGGGCTGACAGTGGGAAGTGCACTGTGGCTGTGGCAAAGGGTCCTGAGGGTGACGAATCAGGTTGAGACTTGGGGAAGGCGGAAGGGGGACGCAGGTCCTCCCAGACCAGGTGAGAAGACAGGACATTTTCTGAGAGTTTTTTAGTGGAAGAGGGGTGGGTGAAGGCTTCTCCAAAAGCCAGGAGGATGCACTGGAATGGGGAGGCAGGGAGGACAGAGATTCCTAGGAGCGCAGGTAAATGACAAAGGCCTGAAGCAGGGCAAAGTCTGGGCCCTGCACAAGACAGGAGACACGTCATTGGGGAAAGTTGCTCAGATGTGTCAGAGGCTTGAGGGAGTTCCAGGGGTGCAGGCAGAGATGGGGGGCCAGCACCCTTGCCATATCCCTGACTCCTGCCAACAGAGACTTGGCAGAAGTGCCAGAAGAATGTGAGTGCTGGATGCTCAAGTCACTTCCAAAGCAGTTGGCCAGGTCCCGACAGTGGGCACTAGGCCCGAGTGCCACAGCATCCCCAGGGCTGGCAGTGACTCCACTGAGTGCCATGCTACATTGCATCAACTGACCTTGCACAGACCGGACAGACCATGAAGACCCAGGATGGAGGGGTGGGGCCACTCTCTTTCTGCTCCCTGGAGTGGGACCCACATCATCTGCCCTCATGGTCTCCCGATAGGCATCACTGAGTACTCACTAGGACAGGCACTGTCCAGGGGGCTGTGGAATGTACTCTCCCGGCCTCCTGCCAAGGCCACCACATCTTAGAGGTGGCTGCTACCCCCATTTTCAGATGTGGAAACGGAGATTGTGAGAGGTTGGAGGTCTTGCACAAGGCTGGGCAGCTCTGAAGTGTTGGAGTCAGGAGTCAAAACCCTGCCTCTTGGCCTCCAGGCCCCACAGTCAAAGCCATGGCCTCCTCCAGCCCTTGGGGCACTGGTGAGCAGGTTGCCTAAACTCAGGGTATTGTCCCTGGCACAGTCAAGGTGGGCAGGCTGGAATCAAGAGCCTTTCCGAAGGAGGCACCAAACATCTCTGGGCCCACCCCGCAGCTTCTGTGCATGAACTAAAAGGGTCAGGCTGCCTGGAGGAGGCAGCTGCTCAGGTGTGGCTTGGGATGCTTTTTCCTTAGCACTGTCTCTGGGATGATTAGTGTCAGGAGTCTAAACAAAATTGCAAGAGCTTTGTTGCTCAGAAGGGTGCCCTAGGCAGTGGTGGATGGAATGACTCCTACCTGGCCTGTGGTTCTGAAGAAAGCAGCCCAGGAGAGAGGAGTGAGAGGGAGAGTAGAGAGAAAGCAGTGTGAAGAGAATAAGGATTCAATAAAGAGAGGAGGGGAACCCCATAGGAGAGAGGGCGAGAGGAAACGGTCCTCCCTGTGTGGACAGGGACTAGCTGGGAGCCTCTGGTTGCCCTGTGTTCCAGGAGAGGACCCTGGAGGATGGCTCCCACCCTTCCAGAGCCCTTCCAACTGGAGCTGGAAATTATTCCAGGACCTCGTGTTCTGCTACCCAGGAACCAGTGTGAGGGTCCACAGAGACCAGATGCTCAAGGCTGGGCAGGACTTTGCTTGGACTGGGGTGCTGGGGAGGCTCAGAGATGGACCAGCGAGCCCCACCCACCCCATCAACCCACCCTGGTAGCTGGTACAGAAGGCAGAGCCTGGGCATAAAATGGTTCAGGAAGACAAGCATGGAGGTTCACACCTGTAATCCCTGCACTTTGGGAGAGCAGGAAGGGAGGACTGCTTGAGCCCCAGTGTTTCATATTGGCCTAGGCACCATTGTGAGACTTTGTCTCTATAAAAAATAAAAAAATAAATAATTAGCTGGCCTTGAGTCCCAGCTCCTCAAGAGACTGAGGCAGCAAGGTCACCTGGCCCAGGAGGTTGAGGCTGCAGTGAGCTGTGACCATGCCCAGGAAAGGGCTGGTTTTTATCCCCATCAACTTCTCCTGGTGGCCTTTGGGGCCGCGGGCCTACCTCCAAGACTCAGGCCCAGAAGGTGGCCCAGGCCCCAGGAAGAGACCTCAGAAGTCAAGCTGGGCAGCATGAAGATGAGGGGAAACTGAGGCCAAAGAGGGGCAAGGCATCACCTAGGATCAAAATCCCCTTCTCAAGAAAAGGTGCTCCGATCCTGAACACTTTATAGAGGGGGAACTGAAACTCCAGGGACCACCCAGCTAATTGTCAGCAAGACGGATTTGAACTTGGTCTGGCTGTGCTGCACAGGCTGACCCATAGCTTTCTTCTCATGTTAAGGCAATCCTTCCTGTCCCTGAGAAGAATCCTGCAGAGTCCCTGACAGGTGTCAACAGCCTACAGAAGCATCTCCCAGTGTTGGAGTGCCTCCTCCCCTGAAACGGCTAAGTCAGGCCATGGGCCAACCCGGTTCACACAGAAGCACTTGGATTCAACCTCCAGGTCTTAATAACATCCACTCAAATTTCCATCATGAAGAAACACAAGGTAGGGACTCACCCAACACCTTAAGGGCTAAGGACGCCAGTGGGAAGGGCAAGAGAAGTGTGGGCCACTGTGGGATCAGTATTTGCTCTTCAAAGCACCCCCACAAGGTCCTACTAAGGTCAAGCCCCTCCTTTCCTCACCTAAATGCACCTCCTGCTCAGTGGACAGGGAGCCTGGGGTGGCGACCAGACTACAAGTGCAGGCCAGGGGTTCCAGGAGTGTTGGGCAGGGTGGCTGATTGCTGCCAGATAGGGATCGCCAGCTCAGAGCCTGTGCCTATACTCGAAACCTGCATACCTGATACTTGAATCAGTGCTCCTGTAATTGCCAGAGGCAGCGCTGGATTTGAGTTTGGAAAACCGGCTTCAAATCCCTATATTCCAACTGTCTGTCTTCATCCAAGCCTCCCTGGCCACTCTGAACCTTAACTGCCTCATGTGTAAAGTGGGACCCCTAATGTAGGCACACAGGCTCCTTTTGGGGGAAGGGGTGGAGGCCATTAAAGTCACTTCCATGGGAAAACATCTCACTTTGGAGCTGTGTGGTCACTGGATGCTCAATCAGCAAGTGTGTGTCTCTGGACAATGTCTAGCGGGGAGGGCTCAGGAAGGGCTTGGTGAGCCTGGTTCAGCCTGGACTGGAGTGTCCAGGTGATCCTCGCCTCACTGCCTTGTTCTTGGCTTGTGACTGGGATGGGGTGCTGTGGCTGGTGGTGCCCAGAGCCTCTGACTGGCCCACACCAGGCTGCAGGGCCAGTCCTGCCTCCAGATGAAGGGGGACAGGGGTCCCTGTGAAGTAACACTTCACCCTTTCCCCACTACCTGCAAGTCTTAAGGGTAGGACCTTGCCTGGGGTCACAAAGACAGTCTGCTCAAACCTGGAACTAGAACTGGGGGTCCTGGCCTCCAGACCTGAGATCTACCTCCCCCCGGGTTTCTTGCTCCCCCAAGACCCATGCTAAGTTCTTTCCATATGGACACCTGTTAGAGTGGCCATCAGGGCCCTCCAGGGAAGGAGGGTTTGAGGTTCAGCAGCACAGATCCAAACCAAGTGTCACACTGAGATGCAGACTATAGAATTGGAACAGCCTGAAAATCTTCTAGCCCCCATATCCTCCTTCTGCAATGGAGAACCCTGCAAAGGAGAGAGACTTAGCCGAGGTCACACAGCACGTCAACCTCAGCATGAATCGGATATCTCTGGTCTCTAACTCTCAGTCCAGTGTTCCTTTCTGTCCCTGGCTATGGGCAGACACTTTCCAATAAGGGTGCCATGATGCTAGGCCAGGCACTCTCTGCTAGCTTGGCACTGCCTGCACTGAGCTGCGACTTCACACCAGGTGGGTGGGCGATGTTGGGCCCAGGCTCTGGAGAAGTGGAGGAATCACTGCATACTGAGCAGTGCCCCCTCCCAGCTCCTCTGAAGGCAGACTTGGGCCAACCCATACCTGGCAGGAATGCCAGCTATCCACAAGCAGGGAAGGGACAGGAGCCAAGCTTTAGCCAGTGGGCAATGGGACCACCTGGGTACCTGGGGGGACCTGCCAGTACAGGAGGGCCAGAGGGCTCTAGCCCAGCCTGACATTTGGCAGACCAGCCTGGACAATATGACAAGATCTCGTCTCTACAGGATAACTTAAAATTACAATAAATCAAAAAATAAGCTGGGTGTGGTAGCATGTGCCTGTAGTCCAAACTACTTGGAAGGGTGAGTTGGAAGGATTGCCTAAGCCCAGCAGGTCAAGGCTGCAGTGGCTGTGAGCATGCCACTGCACTCCAGCCTAGGTGACAGAGTAAGACTCCGACTCAAAAAATAAAAAATGGATAAAATACCCTGCCCAATTTGGGGAACGTCTACTTGACTATCTCTTCTGGATTGTCCTACACCTTTTTATGAGAGAGATTTCTTTTTTTAGTTTGGATTTTTTTTTCAAATCTAGAGGAAAATGAATTTAAGGAAAAAAATTTAATTTCTGAGTCATCTGATAGTATGTCACAGACATCATGACTCATATTCCTAAGAACAGGCAACCCTCTTTTACATAACCCTAATGTAATTGTCAGATTCAGGACTTAGCATTACTACTGCCAGATGCTGTGGCTCATGCCTGTAATCCCACCCAGCACTTTGGGAGGCTGAGGCAAGAGGATTGACTGAACTCAGGGGTTTGAGACCAGCCTGGGCAACATGGTGAGAACTGCCCTCCAAAATAAATAAAAACAAATTAGCCAGCTGAGGTGGCGCACGCCTGTAGTCCCAGCTACTTAGAAGACTGAGGTGGAGGGATCACCAGAGCCCAGCAGGTAGAGGCCGGGGGCTGTGAGCGGGCCACTGCACTCCAGCGCAGGTGATAGAGAGTGAGACTCTGACTCAAAAACACACAAACAAAAATAACTACAGTATAATTTAGTCCATCTTCGCATTTTACCAGTTGTCCTAAAAATGTCCCTTGTAGCACTTTTTTTCTGCTCCGGGGAGCAATCCTACACTTCTTAGAGATTAGCCTCAGATGTACATTTTTGCAGTTCTTTGTTGATGGTTCATCCTTGTCATATCATATTACATGACAACAGTTTGTTTGCCCTATTCTGGGTTACTCATAAACTTTGATCACTGGGTTCATTAAGGTGGTGCCTGCCAGGTTTATCCACTTTAAAGGTATCATTTTTCTGGGTATAGTGGTACATAATCCCAGCTACTCAGGAAGCTGAGGCAGGAGGATCCTTTGAGCCCAGGAGTTGGAGGCCACAGTGAGCTATGATCATGCAACTGCACTCCAGCCTGGACAACAAAGCAAGATTCTGTCTCTTAAAAAAAAATAATGATGCTGGGCATGGTGGCTCACACCTGTAATCTCAAAACTTTGGGAGACTAATGTGGAAGGATTTTTGAGGCCAGGAGTTTGAGGCCAACATGAACAATATAGCAAGAACCCATCTCTACAAAAAATTAAAAAATAAGTTAGTTGTACATGGTGGCACATGCCTGTAGACTCAGCTCCTCAGGAGGCTGAGGCAGAAGAATTGTCAGAGTTCAGGAAGTTGAGGCTGTGCTGAGCCATGATTGTGCCACTACACCCCAGTCTGGGCAACAGAATGAAACTTCAACTAAAAAAAATGACCCCCTCCTTTTGGGGGTCACCATATTCCTTTGCCTGCCCTGGTGTGGGCTGCAGAGCAGCCACCTGACCTGCTGAACTGATGGAGCAGTGGTTCTCAGCCCTGGCCACATGCCACCATTGCCAGAGAAGCCTTGGGTGTTGCAATGCCTGACCCCAGGCCTGAGGCTTTAAGCCCAATGGTCCAGGAGCCACCAGGGCCTTGGTATGTTTTCAAGACACTCAGCCAGGCCTGAGATCAGTTGTCGAGGTGATGTTGACTGCATATGACAGAAAACTCAGCAGACAGTGGCTAAGCCACAAGGACCTATAGGTTTGCCTCACAAGTAGGCTGGGGTGGTGACCCAGCATTGGCTCAGTTGCTCAGGAATAGGGATAGAGTAAGAAACCGGGAAGATACAACACTCATTCTGTCCAACTCACTGTATCATTTACTCTGTCAAGCTTGAATCAACCTGCCATTCAGTTTTTCCTCCTCGTGGTCACAAGATGGCTGCCATCGCTCGAAGCATCAAGTTCTCTACACACAAAGCAGGGGTGGGGACAAGGAGTCCTTTTCTTCACTACTTTCTCTTTTGTTAGGGAGAATATTCTTTCCTAGGAGCATCCCAGCAGAATTCCTGCTATCTCTCTGGATAAAACTAGGCTACATGCTCACCCTTAGACTAGTCTCTGGCTGAGAGAAAGGGACTGCCATTGGCTCAGAACAGTCATGAATAGTCTGTGAGATGTAGTGTGCTGTTGCTTTGACAAAGCCAGGCTCTGCTGTTGGGTAAGATGGGGAGATGGCTGTTGGGGGTCAATCTGCAGGCTCTGCTGCCCCCTGTGCTAATGGAGACATTTGGCCAGCCATGCAGTGACTGTTAACCTCCTTACACAGGCACTGGCCTTGGAAAGAGAATCCAGGGCCAAGTCCACCCACGAACTACTGGCCACAGCCTAGAGAAGAAGCTCTTCTTCTCAGAAGAATCTGGGTGGGTTTCCCAGAAGAGAGGCACCTGGTCCAGGCCTTGAGGAATGAGAAGGACCCTCTGGGCAGGTGGGGGTCGGGTGGCCCAGGAGGGTCCTTTCTAAGGCAGTAGCTCTGTGTGAGCTCTTCCCTCATGATGGTGTAGCCGAGCCAACCCCTGGCCATGCAGATGTGGGCCAACCCCCATGGCACCTCTGCCTTTGGGGAGTGAACATTTGCTGAGCAAATCCAAGAAATGCACTGGCATTTGGAATATTTTTTTAAACACCCAGTGTGGTTCTCATTTTGAGCAAGATCAAAAGATAGTGACCCACAGTCACAGTGCAGGGCAGCCTGACAGAGTGAAGTCAGACTACAGATTCTACTTCATGTCCTAAAAGCTGTCGACATCCGCCAAAGTCCACTTCTCTCTGAGGCATTTTTTAAGAAAAGATACCCTGGAATTCACATGGACTAATGATTGAATGATTGATTTTAATGAGATCATGCTATTGCAAGTACAGGCAATTGTATGCTTGGTATCTAGTATTCTCAGACCTGGCACAGGGCAGGATGGAGTAATGCCAGATAGGAGGACAGGAGGGTGCATAGATGGAGAGATAGATGAATGATTGGAAGTTTGGATAGATGAGTAGCGATTGATGAGAGGGTAGATAGAAAAATGTTTGAGTGGATGAACAGGTGATGGATAGAGAGATGGAGGGATGAATGGGTGGATAGGTGGTTGGATAGTTGGATACATGGATGGATGGGTGAATAAATGGGCGGACAGATAGGTGAGTGGGCAGACCGGTGGATGTTTGGGAGGATGACAAAATGAACTAAGGGATAGATGGTTGGATGGATGGGTGGATGAGTGGATGGATGAGTGGACAGTTAGATAGATGAGGGGATGGGTGGACAGTTGACTGATGGGTAGACAGTTGGCTGATAAGTGGAGAGTTGACTGGAGGAGTGGATGTTTATACAGATGTGTGGACAGTTGGATGGATGGAGGGGTGAACAGTTGGAAGGATGAGTAGATGGTTGGATGAATGGGTTGGTGGCTAGATGGATGGGTGGGTGGGCAGTTGGATGGATGGGTGGAGAGTTGGATGGATGGTTGGACGGTTAGATGGATGGGAGGATGGTTAGATGGATGGGTGGGTGGGCAGTTGGATAGATGGGTGGACACTTGGATGGATGAGTAGACAGTTGAATGGATACAGGGACAATTAGATGACTGGGTGTTCGGTTGGATGGATGGGTGGATGGTTGAATGGATAGGTCAACAGTTGGATGGATGGGTGTACAGTTGGTTCGATGAGTGGATGGGTGGACAGTTGGATGAATGTGTCGACAGTTGGATGAATGGGTCGGCGGTTAGATGGATGGTGGATGGTTGAATGAATGGGTGGGTGAGTGGGTAGGTCAATGAATAGACAAGTATATGGATGGATATGTAGGTAGGTGGATGACCAGGTAGAGGACAGAACCAAATTAATGAGAAAAAATGAATGTGTGATTGCTGGGGAATTCACAGCCTTGCCTGTGGGTAGTAGACACAGCTGCCTTGAAAAACTGTTGAGATCCTGGTGTTTGTCTCCTCACAGTGTGCCCTGATTTGCTCTTTGATCCCCCTGAGGTCTCTTCTGGAAGCCCGGGTGAGAGGCGGGAGAGGATGGCCACAGAGGTCAGTACCCAGGGCTGTGGATGGATCATTGGGCATGAGGGGTACAACCTGTACAGCAGCCTGAATAAGGATGAGCTGGTGCAGATGACCATTGAACAGAGCCTGGAGGACAAGACACAGGGCCCACCCATGATCGAGCTCACCACATCAGCCTGTGCCAATTGTCAGTTTGCCTAGGTTAGCATGAACTAGGTTAGCAGGGCAAGGCTGCTGAGGGTAGTGGGGCTGCTGGACACCACGTGGTGTGGTTCATCAATGCCAGCGTCCTCTGGCCTCTGGGGTGCCTTCAATGTACCTGATGGACATTTGTTGTCTAGACTTCCTGAGTTTGGCAGGCTGGGGTTGCAGTGGGTGTGACCTACCCTCTGCCTCTTTTAATCCTCTTAAGGACACTCTAGGCAAGCTCCATGTGATAGTCCCATTTTGCTGACAAGGAAAGTGAGGCTCAGGGCTGAGTGAGAGATCTAAGGTCACACAGCCAGTCTGCGATGCTGCAGAGATGGGAGCCGCTGGGCTCAAAGGCCCATACCCTGGCCTTGGGCTTGTGCTGAGTGCAGGAACGGAGGCACTGTGTCTAGCGCCATCTGCAGCCTTCCCGGGAAAACATGTCCTGATGGGGAAGGGACTGCCCAGCAAAGCTGTCCTGCCTCCTGGCTCCCTGTCACAGCCTCACTTCATCCTCTGTTGAAGGGCTGGGCACGCAGTGCCATCCAATCAAATGGGATGCCAGCCACAACTGCTATCCACAGATACCACTTCACATGTTCTAACAGTCACATCTAAAAAACCAAGTAGTCCAGGCATGGTGGCTCATGCCTGTAACCCCAGTGCTTTGGGAGGCCAAGGCAGGAGAATTGCTTGAGCCCAGGAGCTTGAGACTGCCATGAGCTATGATTGCACCTGTAAATAGCCACAGCACTCCGGCCTGGGTGTCAGAGTGAGACTCTGTATCAAATTTTAAAAAGTAGAGAGAACCAGGTGAAATTAATTTTCATCTATAATTTATGTCCAAATTTCATCATTTTCATATCACTATGAAATTATGACAGGGATTTCACGATTTTCACCTTCTTCATTGCCTGCTGGTCACATCTGAAATCCTGTGTGTATTTCACACTTACCCACATTTCTATTTGCACTAGCCACATCTCAGGCACTCACTAGTGACATTTAGTCCGTGGCTACCATGCCAGATGGTGCCCAGCTGCAGGACACCTTCTCGCAGGAGGCGAGAGCCAGAGAGGTGATGATGCGTTTGCTCTTAAGATCCTTTCAGAAAAGAAATATGTACCTTGTTAAAAACGTGTTTGCTCTCCTGAGGTCAAGTGTGTGTTTGGGAGTGGGTGGCAGGAACAGGGACTGATGTAACAATCATGTTGGCATTGCCTCGGGGCCTGGGCCTCAGAGTCCATGGCCCACAGTGGCCAGCTGCCTCCCTGTTGGCCTCAGGCTATTCACTTAACCTCTCAGACCTGTGGCTTCCTTCTTGGACAATGGCAACAGTGCAGGCTTGTTCCCTGTGCAGTCACAGTTGACAGAGACAACGGCAGGTGATGGGGCATCCCAGTCTTGTCTATTCCATCCATGACTTCGGCCTTGCTGAGGCGGAACCACCTCTGTCAGGTCACTGGGCAGGGGCTGGGCTGTTGGAGTCAAGGATCCCTTCTGAAGGGCATGCAGTCAGCCTCTTCAGGCCACTGAAGGGGCCAGGCCCCAGGCTACCTAGCTGCCCCAGAGGGCATCCCATTCTGGGGCCAACCCGAAAAACAGAAGCCCAGAGCCAAGGACTGGGCTCCTCAGGGTCATTCTGGAAGAAACCCTAATTCCTGTTTCAGCTAGCTCAGCTGGAGTCAGACCACAGGTTTCTCTTTCTCAGGAGGGGTCAGATAGGGCACTGCCACTTGAAGACAGGACCTGCCAGGGTGATTGGGAACACCAGAATTGAGTGGGCCTTCGAGCTCTGGGTGCGATCTGCTATCACTCTGGTGGGAGGAGGCCCATGGTAGAAGCCATGCCTCCCAGGATCCACTCAGTGTCCCGGAATGAAGCTCTTCCAGAGGACTGAGGCCATGTCTTTCAGGTGGGTCAGTCTTACCCAGGTCCTGCCCAAAGACTGGCATGCAGGGGGTCTGTTTACCTAGGTGTGATCTGAAGTCCCCAGGGCACACGTCCTGCTGGGAGAGAAGGCTCTCAGAGACAAGGTTGAATGCACCTCCTCTCCCCCACAAACACACACATCGACTCCCTTCATGCTCACAAAAGCCACACGCAGTGGATATGACTGTGCCCATTTCACAGATGACATAGAGTGCCCACAGCAGGGCCAGGACCCAAGCCCTGAAGTCTAGACACTTAACCAGGCTCTACTGAGTCTGCAAGGGCCTTTCTCTTTTTCCTCACCTCCCTGCCTTACAGTGAGGGTTGGCCTCATTCCATCCATCTCCCACCCAGAGGCTCAGGCTCCCTAAGACACACAACACACACACACCACACACACACACACACACACACACACACACACACCTGTGCTCATGTGGTCAGACACAATGCCACAAAAGTCTAAGATCAAGAGTACTGTCCACTCTTCCTTGAATGTATTGGCTTCCCTCAAAAGAGGTCCAAAGCAAGGTTAGGAACAGGATACCACACCTATCCACAGGGGGCCATCACAGGATGTCACACCCATCCCCAGGGTCCTCAGAGGTCATCATGCCTGTCTGCAGAGGCTGTCACAGGATGTCACAACCATCCCCAGGGGTCATCACAGGACATCACACCTGTTGCAAGGGGCCATCACAGGATGTCATATCTGTCCCCAGGGGCTGTTACAGGACATCACAATTATCCCCAGAGGCTGTCACAGGATGTCACATTTGTCCCCTGGGGCTGTCACAGGAAGTCACACCTATCCCTAGGGACTATCATAGGACATCACACCTGTCCCCAGGCACTGTCACAGGACATCACATCTGTCCCCTGTGGCTGTCACAGGATTTCACACCTGTCCCCAAGGTTTCCTCCTCCTCCAGTCTCCCATTGCATGTCACCTCATCAGTGCATCTTGCCCTGACCATCTTCTGGTTCACCCACTTGTGCCCCCCCACTCGCCCTCGTGGTCATGTCCTTCATGACCCTGGTGATGTTTCCATCCTTAGTCATGTTTCTGTTTCTTCCCCTGACCTGTCAGCTCCTTGGAGGTGGGGTCTTGTGCCTAGCTTCCCTCCCATGAGCCCGCCCAGAGAAAACACTGGAACGTGATGTGCTGGCCTCTTGGCATTCACATGAAAAGAAAATAAGCCAAGGTGTGGAGCTACCCCCCAACCCACCCCCTGGGCCCAGCACCAGCCTTGTCCTGCTTCTGCCTCAGAGCATCCTGTCACCCAGGAAGGCCTCTGAGGGTGTCCTCAGCTAAACTTTGACCTCTGAGGAGCAGGTAACTGGCCATCCTCATTCCCAGGTAAAGACCCAGCTCACTGGAGGCACCTCATAGATGCTTTTAGGCAAATGAAAGCCCTTTAAGCTCAAATGAAGGCCAGAGTAATGAAACTTACCACAATCCTCTTGCAACCAACTGAGTCCTGGACTACCAGAACTGAGAGGTCGATCAGTCTCCTGAAAACCAGAAATCATTGGCTGGATGTGTTGGACCATGCCTATTATCCTACTACTTGGGGAGGCTGAGGCAAGAGGACTGCCTGAGCCCAGGGGCTTGAGATCAGCCTGGGCCACTTGGCGAGACCTCATCTCTACAATAAGTCATAAAATTTGTCAGGCATGGAGGCACATGCCTATGGTTCCAGCTACTTGGAAGGCTGAGGTGGAAGGATTGCCTGAGTCCAGTAGGTCAAGACTGCAGTGGCCGTGGGCATTCCACTGCACTCCAGCCTGGGTGACAGAGTGAAATTCCAACTCAGACAAACAAACAATTTCCCAGAATTTGTGCAAAAGCTACTTCCCAGCTGGCTGCTCTCTCGCCAGCATGTAAAGGACAGGTTTGAAACACGCATCAGAGTCATTTCCAAATGTTGGCCCTTGGAGGTTCCCTGAGAGGCAGACCAGTTTCCTGTCTCATGGAGAAGTAGGTTCATGCCCCCTCAAAGTGGGAGGCCTGAGGCCTCCATGGCTGGGCCAATCAGAGTGAGTCGCAGAAGCTGGGTCCTTGCTGTCTTTAACGTTCACATTTTTCCAAAGATCACATTTCTAACAGGGCAGAAGGAACCTGCTTGGTCTGATGTGAGCCCAGCTTCAAGCAGTCCAGACCAAGCCACCTACAGATGTGGGCTCATTATGCACCAGTTGCCTCCCAGTACCAGGTGAGAAATTGGCCTGGGACTGCCATGCCTAGATTGCAGTCTCATGAGGGCAAAGGCTTTGTTAAGCAGTGAGCTAAGACCTTCAACCTTTTAAAATTTCTTTGCCTGCTACCCAGCTCAAAACCTGATCCATATGAATTCTAAGTACGGAGTGAGCAGTTGGCTATCTTCTCTGACACCGATAGTCATATAATCAGCATGTTTCTGCCCCTTTAATCATAGATAAGGAGTTTCCATAATTACTACGAGACAATGGAGTTACTGAAATCTTTCTCATGAACTGGGATAACCATAAGTAGGGCACGAAGTACAGAGCAGAGCATATTTTTTCATCACTATTTTCCTCAAATTCTCCAGAGGTAATTGATGTGGCTTTTAATTTGAATCAGAATTGTGGCAGGTATTTTAAAATATGAGCCTAGCCTATAAAAGTTGCTATGACTCTTTGGATGCATCTTGCACATGTGCTTCTCGAGTCAAGGACTTGGATACTCCAAATATTCTTCTCTTATTTTCAACTTTTAATGGACCTCATTGAAGCTCAAGTATATTGAAGAATTACTTTTATAAATCTTCTTATTAAACAAAACCCTATCCATATGAGCTTTAATCTGCACCAGCTGGTATGTTTCTTTAGGAACTGGAGATAACTTCTAGTGTTTTCTGCAAAATTACGTATATCCTCATGGTTCACTGAATTTTGTTATTTGTACCAAAAATAAATTTTTTTACCTTTTACCAATTTCACTTTTGGCATCTCCTATCTATTATTGTGTTCTATTTAATTACTCACAATTTATATATCAATTTCTTTTACCTAGATTTTCTCATTTGCCTATAAACATGCGTATATGTTCTTTTTTGAGATTTAGAATCCTCCCTATGCTTGACCTCTTCAGTTTTAGTGTCACTAATTTAAAGTAGAGTATAAAATACATTTTTTTAAAGTTTACTACTTTCTACACTGGCAAGCACAGATTTATGAAAGTACAACCAACCATTTCATTCATATAATAAGAAAAAGATAGTCCCACTACCATTTTTTTACATGTTGAAAATTGATGCCACAGATTTATACAGTGTGTCTTTAAGTTTCAAATGAGTACTATGCTTATATTATATAAATCTTTCCTAATCTTGGCATGGAAAATTTTAAAACATTTGTTTCCTTACACGTAGAATGAATTAGAAAGTATTCGCTTTTGTAATTTTTTTGTATTTTTACAATTGAAAATTTAAAGAACTCATCAACATAGCATGCAGTTATCATAAATTAAATGGAAGTTTATATCTTTAATTATACTCTGCAAAGTAAATTTATGAAGTTTCTGCTGTCTTACTGTTAGTAAGTATGCACTAAAATATTAGCATTTTCTTGTACCTTAGAAAGACTACTCATATTTGAGTGAAGTACCACTACTAGGAAGTGGATTTGAGGATACAGGATATAAGGCACACAACAATAATTCCATCATGGCATGGCTATGGTTTTGCTTATTTTATGTAGTTTGAAAGCAGAAAATACCCTCTTGATGATAGCTGTAGTAATTGCTATTATATTTATCAAAGTAAGTGCAATGCAATTAAAATTGGAAAAGAATAAATAATATAGTCTCCATCTCACCATCTCCCTCAACCAGAAGTTGCAGCCAGTCTTTCTAGAAAAGAAGAGGTATGGAATACCTATTAAGCAAGAAAGAAAATGTAATTCAGAGCTAGTACAGTGGCACATGAGGGTGCTGAAGGATTGCTTGAGCACAGGTAGTAAAGTTTGCAAGGTACACTTTACAACAATAAAAGATTGTCTACACTCCAGCTACAAAAGTAGACCTTGTAACTTAAAAATATTTAAATGTAAATCAAAGGCCATTTGGACATACTAGAAGGATCAGGAAGAATCTGCCTTCCAGTGGGTGGGATGTAGGAACGGTGAGAGGAAAATCAGAAAGAGTACAAAGTTCAGGCTTGCTTTCCTCACACGCATAATTACAAAGGTGAGAATGTGTGATATAATGCTCTGGAAGTATACAGAGGACACCAGTAATTAAATTGGTTCTCTTATGTGGGGGTAGGCAGGACTGGGGGTTGGAATTCAGAAGTGGGACTGAAAGTATTTCTAGATCGCAGTCAGCATTGTATCACATTCCACAAGACATGTGGGTTATTTTGCATGATTTTAACAGAGGAAGCTGTTAGGCCAATTATCAAAGTGGATTTAGCTATCTATTGATACCTCAAATAATGCCTTTGTAAACAAATTTGTGAAAAATGTTATCTCACCTTAGTGGATGAATATTTTTGTATTACTGTCCTGGAAGATCAAACATTTATATACATCCCTGACTTTATTTAATGTGGCCAATATACTCTCTTCAGAAGATGTAGTTTCACCAATGATACCTGAAATAACATGTTTTCTCCAATCTCACCAACAGAGTACATTGTCAAACTTTTGTATATTTGCAATCGTGTAGGTGAGAAATGATACATCCTTGTTAATTTATATAATTATTAGTAAGACAGAATATGTTTTCATATAGTTAAGGACCTTTTGCATTTCCTTTTTTGTTACTATACTTATATGTTGTCTAATTTTCTCCCAGGTTCTCAATTTTAAGAACACACATACAAGCATATACATGTATGTTTATATATGTATATATCTACATACACATATATGGACATTTCTAAGTAATTTATTTGTTTTCCTATTGACTTTGATTATGGTGATTTTATTTAAACAGAAATTCTTCAATGTTACAGACCTGACTGTAGGAATCCTTTTATTTATTTTTTCGGTATTTTGTTTCCCAATTAGACTTCTGTGATTCTTTTTTTTAAAGTACTATACATGTTTCTGCTATCACAGTTAACCTTTTATCATTTGTACATTAAAGCAGTTGATGGCCTGTCATGTTATCTAATTTCATTTCTTTTTCAAATGGCTCCAAGATGCATCAATTTAATTTATTTAAATATCCATCTTTTCCGTCTTCCTGTTTTTCACACCTTTATTATATAATAAATTCCATGTGTACTAGGTATTAGCTAGATTTTCTATTTTATTTCATTGACACTTTGATTTCTCTCTTTGTATGTGTGTACATGTCACTACAAAACTGTCTGAAATACAAAATGTTTTCACTAGGTTTTAATTTCTCATTAGTTTAGACTCTCACTATACTCCATTAACCCTGGGAATTTATAGGCTATTCTCCTTGCTATTATTTGAATGTGAACTTTAAAATCAACCAGTTCAGCTCCAGGAAAGACCCCCTCAAAAAACAAAAAAACACAAAGATGATTTGTTGGTATTTTTCTTGAGATTGCATTACTTTTGTGTAATATCTTGGAAAGAACTGGTTTCTTTATGATACTGTATCCATCATCACAATAGTGTTTACCACTTGTTAAGTCTAATTTTGAGTCTTTTGAACTTATTTTAAAGTTATACTATAAAGGTTTAAATGTTTCTTGTTAAGTTTAGTTTTAAAGACTTTTTTCCTGGGTTTTGTAAGTGGAATTCCTTCTTTTATAACATATAGCTGACTAATGTGTTTAAGTATGAAATCTTTTGATTCCTCTTTTTCAATAATGTTTACAACAATACCATGTGTTTAAAAATATGGTTCATCTGGACTTCTTTATTTCAACCTTTCTATTTTCAAATATGCACATTGCCCTCTCCCTATTTAGACAGAACTTTATATTAGTACTCTAAACAGCATCCACTGATTTATGAGTGTTTTGCTTTATCATTCAAGCAAAGAAAACTTGTAGAGCCCTTATGAACGACAGACACTTTTTTCCTCTATTCCTTCCAAAGGTTTTGTTTTTAGCTAACATTGGCTAATTTTTTCATGTACATAATCTCACTAGCACTCAATTGAATACTAGGACGCTCTGCAGGTGTCCAGACTGCCCCCGTGTAGCTCTCATCTTGGCACTGTGCCACACAAGCCCCAGGCTTCCTGGATTTCTTGGGGTCCAGCTCTGTCTCCCAACTCAGAGGGAACAGGTGGCTCAACCTAGGTTTTCCCTCTCTATAAATTGTTCCTGAATCTTTTTCCAAGTAAGAGAATAGAGCATTTTTTAGAGCATACATCATTAGTTTCTTATAACTCAATAATCACTGATTTCACTGCCTGATGTTGAGAGTGGTATTATTTCCTATGTTTGCCCCTTGTTTTGGTTGTTGATGTCAGAAGAAACTCTGGTCTTTGCTGCTTCACACTTTTCCTATCATTAGCATTTCATTAAAATAATCATAATAATTCAATTAGATATTATATAAAACTAAAAATTTATCTCATGATATTTAAAATTTGTAATTCAAAATAAATAGTTATTTTCAGGCTTTTTAGATTTTTCTGAAGCTTCCTGCATATGTCTAGATAATAAAGAACTTTTGGAACTCTTTATTAAGTTTTGGATTACCTTGTGATTCTCCATCATAGGAGATGAGAATTTCTCTTTTGTCTCTCCCTCACAATATTTATATACATAATTTGAAGACACATGTGCCTGGACAAACACACAGTCTTCTCTCTCTTTTATTTGTACAGCTTACTTTTTCTAATTTTTTCAAGGTTTAATTAGTTCCGATCAGGATTCTATGGTAATTATTGACTATTATGGTTATTAAAAGCCTCCCATAGTTTTCTTTATCTGTGGTCTCAAATCTCAGCATGGATTACAGTCACCTAGAGAGCTTGCTAAAACAAAGTTTACATGGACACACTTCCAGAGTTTGTGATTCAGTAGGTGATGCTGCGGCCGCACTGGGTGTTGATATCCAACACCTGAATGTTGGAGGGACACATACATTCAAACAGTGGCAGATTATTACCCGTATGGCTAGCTTTCAGGCTATTGGAGAGATATTTCACCAAGGGTCTCTCCAAACACTCAAATTGGAAGTAAATTCATCAAGACACAAAGGACTTTAGCAGAGTAATTATGACTATGAGCTCTGCAACCAGGCTTCCGGAATTCATTTTTCCTGTACGTTACTTAATGAAGCTCCCTCTACTTAAGGTCCATCATCTCCCCTGGGAATCTCAATAGATTCTATACATCAGCGTTATTGTGAAAATTTCATAACAAAGATGATAAAAACCATTACCTCATAGATGGCCCATAGTGAGCTCTCAGTGTGTTGCGTACCATCAACGGCATCATCCGCTTCATTATTATTAACATTAATAAGCTGATGTGGTGACTAAGGACAGTGTATTAGACTCGGACTGACTCAGCTCTAATGTAAACCTTCAGCAAGCGCAGCCTCCAACTGAGCAGCTCTGTCTTAGCCTTGTGGTATGAGCAGCAAGAAGGATAGAAAGAATGTTGTCTATGCTGCCTTCTGTGTCATGAGTGACCATTCCTTTCTCATCGATCCAGGGGTGTTGTGTCTTCCTCCGTCATTTATATAATGGTGGTAGCTAGCTTTCTAACTTGCAACTAGAATATATTTCAGATCTTTCACAGATTTCAACTAATATATAAAAATATATTTGTTAAAAACAAATGTGTTATGTATATTATACATATAAATGTATAAATTTGAGGCAGGTAAGAAAATCATGTTATTCATTTGTTGTAGTGTGAAGCTGATAATGCTAGCAGCCTCTTCAAAAGCAAACATCTACAGTTGGAAATTCTAAAACACAAATCATGTTTTCCATAAATATATATGTCAAAGGAGTCATGTTCTTTGAAGAATCAGTGAGATTCACTGATGCATTCATTTTTAAAAGACCATTTCTGCTCTGCCTTGGCCCTCCATGCCCCTCTTCTCCTACGGGGAGTGCCTTTCCTTCTTTCACTCCTGCTCTGTCCCTTCAGATCCACAGTGTCCCCCGAGGGTCCACTGAACTCAGCGCCCTGGGACTTGTTGCAAGGGGTCCTGTAGAAGTAGAAGATGGTCCTGCTGGCGTAAGTGACCCAGAACCACCCAAGCCCACAGGTGACAGGGAGGGTGGGGACAGAGAGCCTACTCAAGCCCCCAGGAAGCCAACCCCCTCCTGGAGTGTTCCCTGGAACCCAGACACTGCTGCTGAGCAAGGCTTGGGGGTGCAGGCTCCACTGGCATGGAGCTGCCCATTAGTGGTGCTCGGAGCGAACCCACCAGATGCCTGCACAGGATCGTGTGCCTGCAGAGCCCGTGTGGCTCAGATCTGGGGCCCAGTAGGAGGAAGGCTGGGGAGAGGATCTCAGCACCCTGAGACCTGAGGATCCTGGAGCTGAACTTGGCTGCCCCTCTTCCATCTGGGCTCATGCTCCCCCCAGCTGCCTGTGCAGGGTGCCTGAGCTGCCTGTGCCCATGCCTGTTGCTGTGTCTCCCTGTTTCTGCCATCTGTGAAGCACCAGGTGCCAACACCCAGCAACAGTCCAAGCCACAGGTGGCAATGTCTGCCTGGCACTGGCCCTGCCCCCTTCTGCCCTGTAGCCCCAGGCACCTAGAAGAGTCTGTGTCCTCGCCTGTCATGTCACAGAAGAGGAATGTGTGGCCAATGTCCTGATTCCCCTTCCAGCCCTTCTCAGACCCCACTGACCCCTGTGCTGTGGTGAGACAGTTGACAATCTAGAAAAGAGAGATCCCCTCTGGTCTCCACACAGCTGCCGCTCCCCATGTGAAGGCTGAGACTTGCCAATCCCTCTGTGTCTCCCCTCTCTGTAGGATGTGGCTGAAGAGGATAGAGTGACTTCTGGAGTCCCATCCAGCCTGTGAGCCTCTGACCGCCTGACCCCCAGTGACCTTCTCACCCTCAGAATGGGGACTTGGTCTGGGCTCCTGGAGGGACCTGTTCATGAGGGGCTGAGCACTCCAGGGTCCTCATGCCTTGCTGCAGAGCCAGGGCTGTGCCCGACAGTGTCCAGTGACACAGCAGCATGCCTGCCCACCACAGCACACCCCTCCTCCCCTCCACTCCAGCAAGGCCCAAGACTGGGGAAAGGGGCCACGCACCTCACTATGCTTCTGATGCAACAAAGGCTACTCTGCTCCTACGTGGCACTCATCAAGGTGGCAGTGACAGTGTTGATGGGGACTTTGAGACTTATCTGGTCCATTCCTGTCATCTCTGCTGGGTCTGGAGCTTAATGGGCATCTGTGCTCTGATGCCATTAGTAACCAGAGAACTGAGAGTCAGAGGAAGTGCCTGTCATGCAGGAGGAAGCTGGGGCAGGGTGCAGGGGCTGGTACTGGAGGCCCCAGAATTCACCCAGCTCTCACATTGTGGGAACAAGCCTTTCTCCATCCCACCTTCTCCATCTGGGAGATGAGGCTATCTGTTCAAACTCTCCCTAAAAGTGGATCTGGGGATCACAGCAGAAACCTCACAGTCTCTCCAAGGACGGGGAAGGGAGCTCAGAGAATGAATGAATTAATGAATGAACTAATGAATGAAGTGACGTTAATGAACCAAGCAAGATGTCTTCACACTAACCTTGGAGTCTTTTTTTGACATTCAGCAACTTTACATTATGAATTTTTCGAACGTGTTGATCCTTCAGGTATTTAAGTTTCTCACAGCTGAACATGCTGGAGTGAGGATAAGGGTGGGGGCAGGGAGAAGTGCTAGGAAGACCCCGGAGAGATGTGCTTATTAAGAAAGCTGTTCCTCTTCTGAAGCTGGGGCCCTGGGAGTGGCAAGCGGCACTGCTGGGAGGTGTTTCATCATGCAAAGGCCTCACTGTGGGCTGTCCATTCCCTGGAGCTGGCGTGGTGTGTCTGTTACATCCTCTTGGTAGAAACCATCTCAGTGTCACATCAGCTACAGTCCTGGAAAGCCACAGGGACAGACGGGTCCCCCAGCCCTTCTGTGGTTTGTGTGGGCCTGAGCATCTGTTCCAGAACCGGCCCAGAAAACGATGTGTGACCCCCAGCTAGCCCTGCTGTCCCTCAGGGAGAGAGGCCCCAGCCCTGCCCACTCCTGAGGGCTGACCTGCTCCAAGTCTCATAGGGCTGTGGACCCCGTGCTGAAGGCCATCAAGGAAGGTGATAAAGTGGCCTTGAAGGCTATGATCAAGGAAGGGAAGAACCTTGAGAAACCCAACAGGGAGGGCTGGCTGCTGCTGCATGAGGCTGCCTACTACGGCCAGTTGGGCCACCTGAGGTTCCATCAGTGAGGTGAGGGTCAGCTTGGGCCCACTGGTGGAGGACTGGTGGGCTAGCTCAGGCCTGCCAGCAGTTGGGGACTTGGGGAGAGGGTCGACTCAGGCCCACCTGTGTGGGGTGAGGGGAGGATAGTCTCAGGCTGGAGGGGTGAGGTTGGGAGGTTCACAGGGTAGGCTCAGACCCACCAGCAGGGGTGAAGGGGTGCAGGGTAGGGCAGACTCAGGTTGACCAGCAGGTGAGGGTTGTGGGGAGAGCAGGCTCAGGTCCACCAGTAGAGGTGAGGTGGTGGGAGGGGAGGGGTGGGAGGGAGAGGACAGGCTCTGGCCCACTGGCAGTGGGACAGCAGGCTCAAGTCAGCTGGCAGGGGTGAGGAAAGTGGAGGGGAGGGCAGGCTCAGGCCGGCTGGCACAGGGAAGGTCCTGCTAGGTGGTTTGCCTTGGGTGTCCAGTTTCAGCCCAGAACCTCCTGGAGAGGATAGCTCCAGGTTGGAGTTCAAGTCCCTGAGCCAAGAGAGGGGAATCAACTGCCCCCACTACAGACACTCCTGCCACCACCCCTCTAGGCCTCAAAGGACCAGAGAGACTCATTCCTGGAAAAGGAATGAGAGAAGGCTGGCTTTGGGGCAGCCACTGCCAACCTGTTCCAGAATGTTCCAGGGGTTGATCTGGTGTGAAAATACTGCAGCTGTGCCTCAGCCCTGCCAAGGCTGACCCCTAGCTGTCACGCCTCCTGAACCTCATCTTCCCCCTGAGCCAGATTCACAGGGGTGACCTCTGCAGGCAGGGGTCACCTCTCCCCTCAAGTTCAAGGACTCCAAATAGCTCACTGCAGCTGTGGGAGACAATAAGTTTCTTTCAGAGGCTGGTGGGAGTGCAAGGACTGGACAGGAGCATTCAGAGGAAGGGGCTTGGTCACGGAAGGCTTCCCAGTGGGGGTATCAACTAAGCTGGATTTGGAAGGCTAGGAAGCTGAAGCAGTCCCATAGAAGGGCAAGATGAATGCCTTCCGGGGTGCTGGGTTCTGGGGACACCACGCATGTCTGTCCTTAGAACTGGGAAGAAGTCAGGAAGGCCAGTGTGTCCAAGTGTCTCCCTCCCTCCTGAATCTCCCGGCCCATCCTCCCCAGAGTACCCAGCAGCAATTGACCAGTCCACCCTGCAGAAGGAAATGGCCCTTTACCTGGCAACATGCAGGAGACATCTGTACTGCCTCCTCTTGCTGCTCCAGGCGGGGGTGGAACCTGACATCTCTAACAAGTCCCAGGAGACGCCACTCTACAAAGGTGAGGCCTGGGCAGGCTTCCCAGAAGAAGGGTACAGGAGGCTGGCTCCCACAGGTGCACAGCCCCCAGGGGTCCACTGTGGAGGGAGCATCCCCCACTCAGCAACATAATTTGTGTAATGGGGTCACTTGTTCATGTGTGTATCCATCCAACCTCTCCCAAGAGCCTCCTCTGGGCCAAGCACATAGGGGGACACCGAGGGCTCCAAGGTGAGAGTGGCAAGAGCCTGGCAGGAGCACTGTGGGCACAGGAGAGGGCCTGGTGGGGGGAGGGTGCCCAGACCAGGGTCGGCAGGGGGACTTCCTGGTTAGCCAGGCAGCAGAGGCACAGGCAGGAGATAAGGACGGTGTGCATGCTGGGTTATTGAAGAGGACTTGGCTCACTCTGGACATGGTCCAGGGTTGTTGGTCGTCACTCCAGCAGTACTTCCACCACAGGCTGTGTCACCACAGCAGCTGGTGTCTGCCAATAGCATTCTGCTCTTTCGCTGAGCCCTCTTGTCCGCCTTTACCAGGAGGGGACTGCTGGTCCCTCCTCACAGAAAAGGCTCTGAGGCATAGAGACATGAAACAAGCTGCCTGGGGTCACACAGACAGCAAGGGTGGCCTAGGGATGTGAACCCAGGAACTGGAGCCACAGCTCACTTGGACCGCTACCTCCTGGGCCTGATATGGAACTGTCTTCTGGGACTTGTGGAGGCAACAGGACCTTTGTGCTCTAAGAAGCTCCAGCTATCCAGATGCCCCGTATGTCTGGTGTCTGGCACCACATGTGGCAGAGCTGGGCGGCAGGTGGCTTCTCAGACCCCTGTTATGAGCGGCCCTGAGAGCCTGTTCCTGCCTGGCACACAATCTGACCTGCAGGCTCAGTTGTCCAGAGATAGGTCCAGGATGCCAGAGAAACACAACTGGAGCTTAGCCTGGGGTGTGCACATGCCTCCTCTGTGCCAGCACAGTGCTGGACCTGCATGCACTGCCCTGCTTGGCCTCCCTCCACATCCTTTCAGCTGCCCCTGCTCACACATGCCACCTCATTGCCCCCACTTCTGCCAGTCAGCCCCTGCTCCTCCAGGAAAATTTCCGTGACTTCCAAAGTCCAGTGTGATGCCACAGCCCCATGGCACCTAACTGGGCATGTCCCCTGTCCTCGTGCCACAGCTGTCCAATTGTCCATCTTTGCTCCTGGGCTGTAGGCCACCTAGAGGCAGGTCTGATGCACAGAATACATGCGATGGACTTTCATCTTTGTGAATTAAATGAGGGTGACAGACTGAGAGGACAGCAGCCTGGGGAGGGAGCAGGTGTTCCGGGGAATGGGTTCTGGCAGCTCACCACCCACATGGCCCAGACCATGGCTGCTGAGATGCCCACCCTTGTCTCCCTCCCAGGAAGAGCTCTGCAAGAGGTTCACCACAATCCACAAGACCAATGGCTTCTAGGGGTGGTACAGAATAAAATACCAAATTTTAGTGATATTTTCTTACTGTATTTTTCCCAGATGTAAAGTTAATTTATTTTAGAATACACAACTAATTTATTTTACTTTGTTTTTCAGTGTATCAGGTTGTGTTCACTGGGAATCCAATTCAGAGTTTAGGATATTTATTAAGACATACCTGGGGCTCAGCACCTCTAGTGAAAAGAGGAAAGAAGCAGAACTGGGAAGAAAAAAGTCCACAGCACTGTTAGCCCAATAGCAGCTTCTTCTAACTCTATGGGAAACTCTGGAGCTAGACTGGCACTCCAGAGTAGACTCAAAGCATTTTTATATACCCTCATATATCAGTCTCTGCATGAGGTAAACCGAAGAAAATGGCATGACCCAAGATATTCCTCTTCAGCTGAGATAATCCCTGAAAAGGTTGTTAGCCAGTCTGCCTAACAACAGCACCTTAATCAGTTTGGGTAAAACATCCTTCTCTGAAGAGGGATCTGGGCAGTGAATCACATCAGCTACCATTATTTAGCTTATTTTGCTCAAAACAGAAGATGTCTCTAAGGTCCTTCATGGTTAACGTTTTTCTTTCTCAGAATTAAAATGTCCAAATAATTATAGGTAAAAGCTTTCATACTTTTCTCACTATATAAGGTGGCCAAAAAAGTTTATTGACTTTTCTTTAAATCACACTATCTGAAAGAATTTTATTTATTTATTTATTTACTTATTTATTTGTTGAGTTGAAGTCTCACTCTGTCACCCAGACTAGAGTGCAGTGGCATGCTCCCGGCCACCGCAGCCTCCACCTGCTGGGCTCCAGCGATCCTTCTGCCCCAGCCTTCCAAGTAGCCTCTGCCTTCCAAGTAGCTGGAACTGCAGGTGTGCACTACCATGCCTGGCTAATTTTTTTTATTTTATTGTAGAGATGAGGTCTTGCCAAGTTGCCCAGGTGAGTCCCGAAACCACGGGCTCAGGCAATCCACTCATCTCAGCCTCCCAAAGCCCTGGGATTACAGGCTGAGCCAATGAGCCTGGTTAAGAATTTTAAATATCATGTATAAAGTGGATTTTATTTTATTTTATTTTACTATATTTGAGTCAGAGTCTCACCCTTTTGCCCAGGCTGGAGTGCAGTGGCACACTCGTGGCCACCATAGCCTCGACCTGCTGGACTCAGGTGATTTATTTTTTAAAGATATACTCGGACTTCTGGTAAGATGGTGACGGGGCATCCTGGTCTGTGAAAACCTCTGCAAAGGAGAACTGCAGTGGGTCTCTGACTCTCGCCCCGGGGGATACGGACCCCAAAATTGCAGCCTGCTCTTCATACGGAGCTCAGCCGTTGCCACCACTGGGGTATCGCAGCGGTCTGGACAGTCACTGCAGCACAGACGCCGACGCCGCCGCAGCCACCACCACCACCACCGGTAGCACATTGCACCACCCGGGCTGGAGGCAATCCACAACCTCAGTCCTTGAAGCCCCTTCAGGGAAGAACTGCTGGGATCGCTGCCACCTCTCCTGCAACCGAGACATCCTGCCTGCGTAAGTCTCCTGCCGTCTGCCCTGAGGCAGGCAGCCATCTTGCCATCTTCAGCCTCTGCTGTCCCTGTCCGGCCCAACCCCCTCTGGGGCGAGCAGCTGAGATAGCACCACCTGCTGGCGATTCAAGGTAAGAACACCGAAACGGGAGAAACAAGTTTGATAAAGACATAGGCCAGACTGGTGAACAGAGGGTGATCTGAACTGTCCTTCACAGCAGATCAGGGGCAACTGTCCCTAACTGCAAACTAATTTACCAGCTTGAAAAGAAAACTAGAAATCAGACCTGAAAGGACATTGGACTTAAAAGAAATGTCTCAGAATGTGCTTCATTGATTCTGTTAGTTTAATGACTTAATTCTATTTCTACTGTATTGTTCCTTTTTTCCTCTTCCTTTTCTTCTCTTTTCTTCTCTCTGTAAACCATATCTTTGTATACAGGAACAGCACACTAATAAGGTAGTTGGATAGCTGGTATGTTAGCATCACTATATGTTTTATTTTTGTCTGTATGAGAGTTGGTTCGTCTGTAGCTGTGGTCTATTGTGTTCATCTGTTTCAGTATAGGCCTATCTTTCTATTTGTTGGCACACTCATTTGTTTCCCCCCTTACTCCTCTATCTCTCCACCCCCCTCTTCAACCCACTATCTGCTCCATTCTCTCCCTTCTGCTAACCACATTTTATTTCAGGGAGTAAACCTACAGCCCCACTACATGGACAGATTCCAAGGCAGTGGGAAGTAGTTCCAGATTATTCACACACCTATCAGCGAATACCAGGACCTGCAGATAGATTTTGAATCACAGCTCTCCCTTAAGTAAATCTCAAACTGCAAAATGACCACCCCCA
>NW_007023186.1:40839-41843 GCF_000164805.1 Carlito syrichta
CCACAAGAGATGAATGATCACTTCAAGAGACCAAACCTAAGAGTAATTGGGCTTCCTGAGGCAGAGAGAGAAACAAGCCACACTGGAACAAACATTTCATGAAATTATTCAAGAAAACTTCCCTCATCTCATCAAGGATGAAAAAATTCAAACACAAGAGATTCAGAGAACACCTGCAAGACAACAAATGAGAAGACCAACTCCCAGACACATAATAATTCGCCTAAACAAAGTAGCTATAAAAGAAAAAAATCCTAAAGGCAGCAAGAGAAAAAAGCCAGACTACCTACCAGAGAAAACCAATTAGAATAGCAGCAGATTTATCCACAGAAACACTTCAGGCCAGGAGAGCCTGGAGCCCTATCTTCAAAGTTCAAAAAGAGAAACAACTTCAACCAAGAATAACCTACCCAGCCAAACTAAGCTTCATTAGTGAGGGAGAATTGAAATCTTTTCCAGATATCCAATCTCTAAGAACCTATGCTGCCACCAGACCACCTCTACAAGAAACACTTAAGAAAGTACTAAACACAGAAGAAAAAGAAAAAAGAACAACATTCTTCACAAGAGTACAGGCAAAAGATTAAAAACACACATGAACCAATTCCAAAACCCAAAGTAAGACAACAAACAAACAGGAACATCTCTCTAAGAACCTTATGACAAGGATCAACTCTTGCATTTCAATTATTAGCCTAAATGTGAAAGGACTAAATGCACCATTGAAAAGACATAGAATGGCAAAATGGATAAGATATCATCAGGCAACAATTTATTGCCTTCAAGAGACTCACCTCACTAAAAAGGACACCCACAGACTCAAAGTAAGAGGATGAGAAACAAACTTTCAGGCGAATGGAGTACAAAAGAAAGGAGGAGTAGCGATCTTGATTTCAGACAAAATACCCTTCATGCTCTTAAAAATCAAAAAAGATACAGAAGGCCACTACATAATGATAAAAGGTTCAATCCATCAACAAGAAATATCTATCCTAAACATATAT
>NW_007023186.1:42808-44034 GCF_000164805.1 Carlito syrichta
AAAGGAAAAACAAGATCGATGGTCACCTAACTAGTCTGACCAAGAAAAACAAGAAAAAAACCAAATAAGCACAATCAGAAACACAAAAGAAGAAGTCACATCTGACCCTGAAGAAATACAAAAGATCATTAAAGAATACTACGTACACTTGTATGGAAACAAACTTGAAAACCTTAAGGAAATGGAGGACTTTCTGACATCACACAACCTACCTAGGTTGGAACAAGAAGAAATTGAGACCCTAAATAGACCAATAACAATCAAGGAAATCGACTATATAATAAAAAAACTTCCTACAAAAAAAAGCCCTGATCCAGATGACTTTCCAGCAGAATTCTACAAGACATTCAAGGAGAGGCTGATACCAATCCTACTGAAGGTATTCCAGGCGATTGAAAAAGATGGAACTCTCCCCAAATCATTTTACGAAGCCAACATCACATTGATACCCAAGCCAGGTAAGATCCAACAGAAAGAGAACTACAGGTCAATATTTGATGAACATAGATGCTAAAATTCTCAACAAGATCCTAGCAAACTGGATTCAGCAATACATCTCAAAAATCATCCACCATGACCAAGTAGGCTTCATTCCTGGCATGCAAGGCTGGTTCAACATTCGTAAAACCATAAATGTAATTAAATTCATCAACAGATGTCAAAACAAAACCCACATGATCATATCATTAGATGCAGAAAATGCTTTTGATAAAAACCAGCACCCCTTCTTGATAAAAACCCTTGAACATCTAGGCATACGGGGAACATACCTCAAAATACTAAAAGCCATCTACGAGAAAGCCACAGACAGCATACTCCTAAATGGACAAAAATTGGAACCAATTCCCCTGAAAACTGGAACTAGACATGGATGCCCACTCTCACCTCTCCTGTTCAACATAGTATTGGAAGTCCTGGCTAGAGCAACCAGAGAAGAGGAGGCAATTAGGGGTATCCAAATAGGAAAAGAAGACGTCAAGTCATCTCTTTTTGCAGATGATATGATTGTGTACCTTGAAAACCCAAGAGAATCTGTCAAAGGCCTCCTTACATTGATAAAGGCCTTTGGCAAAGTCTCAGGATACAAAATAAATGTACAAAAGACAATTGCATTTCTCTACACCAATAATAAACAAACAGAAACCCAAATAAAAAAACACATTCCATTCACAATAGCCACAAAAAATGAAATACCTTGGCATCTTCCTAACCAGAGATGTGAAAAT
>NW_007023186.1:44054-48870 GCF_000164805.1 Carlito syrichta
AGCAAAAAAAAAAAACAAAGCAGGTGGTATCACATTACTAGACTTCAAACTTTACTATAAAACTACAATCATCAAAACAGCTTGGTATTGGTACAGGAACAGGCATATAGATCAATGGAATAGAATTGAGATTCCAGAAGCAAAGCCTCAATTTCTCAACCAAATCATCTTCGACAAAGCCCCCACCACCTACCACTGGGGAAAGGAGAACCTATTCAGTAAATGGTGCTGGGAAAACTGGCTGACCACCTGCAGAAGATTGAAACAGGACCCCTATCTATCCCCATGCACAAAGGTTAACTCCAAATGGATCAGAGACCTAACGTAAAACCTGAAACCATAAGAACCTTAGAAAAGGAAGGAAATATCCTCATGGAAATCAGAACTGGCATCCAATTCCTGAACAAGACCCGAAACCCACAGGTTATAAGAGACAAGATAGACAAGTGGGAACTTATTAAACTGACAAGCTTCTGCAAAGCCAAAGAAACCATCAAGAGAGCAGGAGACAGCCTACAGACTGGGAAAAAGTATTTGCCAACTCCAGGTCTGACAAAGGCTTAATATCCTGGATCTACAAGGAACTCAAACGTGCTAAAAAGAAAAAAACAACCCCATTATAAAATGGGCAAAAGATATGAACAGACACTTCACAAAGGAAGACATCCGAGCAGCCAACAAACACATGAAGAAATGTTCAACCTCACTAATCATCAGGGAGATGCAAATCAAAACCACACTGAGATACCACCTAACTCCAGTCAGAATGGCAATTATCAACAACTCAAAAAATAACAGCTGCTGGAGAGGGTGTGGTGAAAAGGGAACACTTCTACACTGTTGGTGGGAGTGTAAATTAGTGCAACCTCAGTGGAAAGCAGTGTGGCGATTCCTAAAAGCTCTAAAAATCGACCTTCCATATGACCCCGCAATCCCCCTACTGGGAATATACCCTGAAGACCTCAAATCACTCTACAAAAAAGATACCTCCGCACGTATGTTTATCACAGCATTGTTAACAATAGCAAGGACCTGGAACCAACCATGCTGCCCATCAAAAGAGGACTGGATTAGAAAAATATACATGATGGAATACTACACAGCCATAAAAAAGAACAAAATCATGAATTTCGCAGCAACCTGGATGGAACTAGAGTCTATAATACTGAGTGACCTCTCACAGAAACAAAGATCCGAGTATCACATGTTCTCACTCATATAATGGACCTTGAACATCCAATGTAATACTATAAGAAAATGACTGATGGTACTGGGAAACTATGGGGGGGGATGGGATTAACAGTCACAAATATCTGTCTGGGGATGGGGAAACACCTCTTATCAACAGGGTGCCTGAATGTAATGTAATTGTACACCTAACCCTTAACTATACCCCACAAAATCATAATAAAAAATATTGATAAAAAAAAGATATACTCAACAGCCAAAGATTTTGAACAATGCCTTCCAAATATATACATATCATATATATATATATACAGATATAGATACCCCTTATATATTTATATATCATATATTTTACATAATTTCTATATCTTATATATGTTTATGTATAAATACATGTTATAATCTGTAAATAAGTATATTTATATTTTACAAACCTTATTAAGCAGTCAAAAATAATTTTTAAAGTGACATAGTTAAAATAGAGAAAATTCAATTTTCCACTGTTTCTTTTAACAGACAAATCTCTCCTTCAGAAATCACCACTCTGGTCTCCTGTCTTGCTTCCAAAACTACCATTTAAACTACTCCAAAAAGGTGAGTCTCTTAAAGTAACTGAAGAAGGCAATACTTCATCTTTTAATAAATTCATTTAAAACAAAACCTTCAGAACTTGATCTTTTACTTCTCTATTACATAATGCTCTGTTGTATTTTGTCATACTGACGTTTCTCATTTCTTTCTTTTGAAGCCTCATATGACTATTCATTTTATCCTTCTCTTTCCACCATCTTTACCCACATCCATTACACCCAGGTTCAAAAACACTGTTTCTATTTTTAGGCATTTAACTCATTTAGTTGGGGGGGAGGAGCAGCTCAATTAAATAAGCAAATAATTTGCTTGAATATACATTTATACAAAGGAAACATGAAAGTGATTAACAGGTCCAGAAAAAGTTGCTCAGAATCACTCATCATTAGGGAAGTGCAAATTCATAAAACAATGATATATCACCTCATTCCTCCTTGAATGGCTATTATCACACACACAAATAAATATAGGCAAAGCTGTACAGAAGTTAGAAATTGGAACTCTTATACACTGTTAATGAGAATGTGATCTAGTGCAGCAACTAAGAAAAGTATTATGGAAGTTTCTCAAAAAATTAAAAATGAGATTACCATTTAATGCAGCAAGCCCACTTCTAGTACACATTTATATGAGTTGAAATCAGGATCATGAAGAAATATCTGTACTCTCATGTTCATTGCAGCATTATTCACACTAATTATGATATAGAAGCAGCTTAAATGTCCATAAATTGATGAATGGATGAAGAAAATATGCCATATATACAAAATTGAATATTATTCTGCCTTAAAAAATGAAATATTGTCATTTGCAATTACATGAAAAACCTCGAGGATGTTATGCTAAGTGAAATAAGTCAGTCATTAGATGGCCAATACCCAAGAACCCCGTTAAATGATCATATTTGTACAATCAGAGAATAAAATGGTGATTTCCCAGAAGCTATGGTAAGAGAAATGGATAATTGTTCTTCAATTGGTTTAGAGTTTTGTTAATAAGTTCTAGTGATCTGCAGTATAACATATTACCCATAGCTGACAATATTTTTATGTACTTTAAAATATGCTAAGAGACCAGATCTCATGTTAAGTGTTCTTACTTTTTAAAAAGACACAAGATATTTGGAGGAGATGTGTATATGTTTAATACCTTGATTATGTTGATGTCATCATGAGTATATGCATATTATCAAACTCATCAAGATTTATACATTAAATGTATATAATTTTTGTATCTCGATTATATCTCGGTAAATCAAAAACACTTAAAAAAAAAAGAAGAATAGCATGGTCCTAAGGTTGGCTAACCTCAATCATTTAGTTAATTACTGAATCAAATCAGAACACACACCTGCCATTTCCACACATTCCTAGTTTGAGGAGGTGCCTCTACAACATGTTAACAATCAACTTTTTTTAGCTTGGTAAAAGGCATGCTGTTAATGTTCAAGAGGTGACTTATTAATTGCTGTATTAAAGCAGTATTGATGAAACCTTATTGTAATCTTGGCTCTAATGCCATGCCATTCTATTCCTCTACATATGATCTCTGAAATCCTATTAAATCAAAGTCTACTATTAATCAAGAGCACTCCAGCAGTATATTAGTGTGAGTGCAAGAGGATAGTACTTATGTGAAAAGAATAATATAGAGAAAAGAAAGCATGGGAAAGAAGGGATATGGAAATACATTTCAGGCCACAAGATGAGAAAATACTTATTTTTTTTTCAAGTGGCATGGGGGATGCAACATTTTTGTGTGTGTGAGGAGTTGTTGGAAATAAGGAGGAATACTTTGAAGTTCTCAAGTTAGTTGATCTCACTGGGGATTAACTAGTTTACTCAGCATACCAGTTCTGATTTCTAGATACAAACATATAATAGTATGAGCATGTGGTGCAAGTGACAACTTGCTGTGTGCTCCTAAGTTTTAGTGAAAAGCAATACAAAACACATTTTTGTTCATCTTCTTAAAAAAATTATGGCCTTGATAGAAAAGCTAAAATGTTACTAAGTTGTCAAGATTAAACATTCATTGAGGAAACTGTCATTTAGAAAAAAATTTAGCAATCCAGAATTATGATTTTCACAGAATAATATGATGTAATTATAACCAAAAGTTTGTTACTTTTCTCAAAACTTTCATGGACATCATGAATTCAATTTCCTCATTGGTTTTAATGTAAACATTTCCAATTTTTACAAGAGATGAATAATTGGAGAAGATAACAAGAGAATGAGTTGGAGACATTAATGTAATTTTTCTAAAACTGTCAATTAACAGTTTTGTTTGTGTTTTGGTTCAAAGAAATAGAAAGAAACAGTAAATAAAAGCATAATTTCTTCTATATCTTATAATATTTTGCCTTATTTTTCTACATCAAATTATAATGCAATCCAATATACCAATTTGAATTGCTCTTTAATCTGATTTGTTCAAATACCCATCAGTATTTTTAAAAAAGATATTGTCATTATTTTCATTCTATGCATAAATTAAATTGTGTTTTGTATCTAGAATTTTAATCCAAAACTTTAAGGAACATCTGTAATATTACAATTGCTCTGAAACAAATTGTAACTGACTTGAAATGTTAGTGAATATAATAGCTACTCTATGATGAAACATGCATTCTATGAAATGAAAAAGCAAAGCATTCTACTCCTTTGACTATTATAATTAATAATGCATTTTATCATAGAATTTATTTTAGAAATATTGGTTTTTAAAAAAATCTCCATTTGTGATTCAAATCCCATCCATTCCCAAACCTATACATAGTAACATGACTTCAGTAATTAGCTATACATAGACTTAAGAAAGTACATTTGGAGATTTTATAGTGATATGTTAACTAATAATCTAATGTATTTTACAAAATATGTAACTTAAGCCAAGTCAAATACCATCAAGTCTACATTTTAATTTTGAGATAAAACTCTATTTAATTTTATAATCTATAAACAGGGAAGCATTTTTTTTTTTTGAGTTGGAGTCTCACTCTGTTGCCCAGACTGGGAGTGCAGTGGCTGCTCCC
>NW_007023186.1:48942-66457 GCF_000164805.1 Carlito syrichta
CGTAGGCTCAGGCAATCCACTCACCTCAGCCTCCCAAAGGCACGGGATTACAGGCTGAGCCACCGAGCCTGACTCGGGAAGCATATTAAATAAAATTATATTATAAACAAGATAGCAATGAAATTATAATATTTTATTTTTCACATTTGTAGGAAAATTATCATATTAATATTGCTAATGACTATCTATTAAAATATGTATAACAATCACAATAATCTTCAGTTCAAATCACTGGCAAACTCTACAGATTAATGTCTCTATTGAACAAATCTCTACCATCCTTTCTCAAACACTACTGCATCTGTGCTCCCTTCATTCGGTGTTTGTTCTGATTAACAATCTTTGTTCAATAATACTATAGAGTGGAGATTTTCTCCCCTTATTTTTGTCTTTTGGATGTCCCATATCAAGATTGTTCCATCTTCTTATCCTCCAGGTTTCATTCTGCACCACCTTTAAGACCTACCTAAATATTTCCTATTGCATGTATTTCTAACTAACCCTGAATCAATCCAGTCTCTGTTTTTAAAAATACAAAAACATACATTCAACAAGATTGAAATGACTCACATACTTTTGTAAATAATTCAGGGTAGGAAAAGCACATTTATAAGACATATTCTGCAACAACTTATTTTTATATAGATGGATGTGAAATTCTCTTACCTCTAAATTTCCCCACAATAGTTATTGTACAGTGGTTTCAAATACTCTGTGTGCCCTTTTTGGATCCCACCTTTGTGAATCTAATACACCATTCACATCTGATTGAAGAAACTACTACAAAAAATATTTAATGCAATGGTAACATGTTCATATTATATTAATGTATAAAATAAACTACAAAATAGTTTGCACAGTAATGTTTATACTCACGTCTGTATTATCACACATATATTATGTTGTATATAAATAAAAATCACTTTCATCTTGTCTATATGAAATGCATTTGAATAGTATTAATCTACTATAACTTGTTTCTTCATACATCTCACAATGATAATGGTTTAGATTAGATTTATCTGAAAATTTATTTTAGTTACAGTCTGTCAATTTTTTATGAAACATGTTTTGTATATCATTACAAGAATTGTATACTATCTTATAATTGTATACTAAAAATAATCAGAATGACCATCTTAAAACTGGGATGACTGTCCTCTTGAGTAAGATCACATAAAATATATTATTTAAAAAAATATTGATTTATATGTACAGAAGAGGTATTTCAAATAGGACAGACAACTTGCTAGAATAAACCAATAGATTAATAGGTGGATATATTTTAATTAGTAAATTTTCTGTTTTCCAAATAGAGTTCCATTGACTGCTAATCAAAAAACTCCTTCTCATAAGAAAGACTCCATGAAAAACAAATTTGAAGAACTCTAGTCTTCTCTTGAAGTTTATTTTATGTACTTTAGCATAAAAATTTTCATGAATTGTGCATAAAATAAATATGTTAACTTTGTTTATATCATATGTTCCAAACTTATTTAATCATTAACCAATATTAATAGTCCATGGACCACATAAATGTTCCATGAAGTACAAGGTGAGAAATTTTGCTCAAATTCAATAGCAGAGAACAATGTAATATAAAGAAGAATTTAAGGAGACAGTTTTGACATATTGTGGTGGATAGTAAATAATTCGTTGAAACAAAATAATTCTAGCAGGTGATTTTTGTTTTGGGAAATTTAAGTCTTGTTATAAAAGTATATTCTATGGTCATCTACCTTTAATGGGTAATGTGTGCTTGGGGACCTTGGGGAGGCAGGGTTGTGGGGGAGGGAAGGTTGCTGTACTGCTAGCAGAACAGAATAGCAAGAGAAAACACTTGTTATGACAAATGGCATAACTGCAAAATTTTTAGACCATCTGTAATATCACATGTTCATCTGTTATATCAAACACAAACACCCCCCATCTAAAACTGTTCACACTTCATTTAAATGGAAAAGATGAACATAGGATACAAAATTTATGAAAAAGTTCCAGTTAACAATTACTTCTATCTGTAGATGTCAGTCATTTCAATTGCTTTGACCTTTCCTTTCAATGTCCTTTCAAGAAAGGACTAAGGAACACACATATTAGTAGAAGCAACTCCATCTCCAATAGCTCTGAAACATCTTATAACGTTCTTTGTTTCCCAGAACAAAGAACTCCTCACTCTATGTTTTCATCAACCCGTGATTGTTCAGTAATTCCATCCTCACTTTTATATCAGATTAGTGTTTCTCAAAGTATGGTCCTTCAACCAGCAGGAACAGCTGCTCTTAGGAAGCTGTGAGAAATGTAACCTCTCCAGCCCCACCCTACAACAACTAAACAAGAAAACTGAGGATGTGGCACAATGATCTGTATTTTTAACAAACCCTCCAGAGAATTCTAATGCATATTCTAATTTGAGAACCACTGTGATAGCAGAATGCAATTGATAACTGATCTGGATGTATTTTTTTTTTCTTCAAAGCTCAAAAAATTAAATTCTTGCCTGAACTTCCGGAAAGATGGTGATGGGGCAGCTTGGTCTGTGAGACCCTCAGTTAAAGAGAACACACATAAAGACTCTAACCCTCTCCTGGGGGCTGCAGTTTCCATCGTCAGCAGCCTGCTGCAGCAGTCGCTGCAGCCCACTGCAGCTGCCACCACAGCCATCGCCCTGCCCATGCCTGAGGTGACCCACAACTTTAGATCATGAAGCCTCACAAGCACAATCTACTGAGATCACTGCTGCTACCACTGCCACTGTCATGCCCAGCCTATCACCTGGAGCCAGGCTCATGGAGCTCCTCCCATGTAGTGTGAGGTGACTGCCACCACTGCCACTCTCATTGACAGCTCCCTGCCATCCTGGATGAGCAGCTGCAGGTAAAGATCACCTGGAGTGGTGAGATAGCACCACCTGCAAGAGATCCAAGGTAACAACATCAAAAGGGGAATGACAGGAGATATTCCCCCTTGATAAATAGACAAAGGCCAGATCTGAGTGATAGCCTGGGCACGGAGCCCAGCTCTGAACTGCCTTTCACAGCAGGCCAGGGGCAACTGACCCTAACTGTGAAAAAAATCTACCAGCCTGCAAAGACAGCTAGAAATCAGAGCTGAAAGGACATTGGACTTAAAGGAAAAATCACAGAGTGTGCTTGGTTGGTTCTGTTAGTTTACTGACTTGATTCTATTCCTTTGGCTTTGTTCTTTTAAAAAAAAAAACTTCTCTGTAAATCCCATCTTTGTATAGAGAAATAGCACACCAATAAGAAGGTTGATTAGCTTGTACGTTAGTATCATTGTATGTTTTAGTTTCTTCACATGGTTGTTGGTTAGTTTGTAATCGTGGTTTATTGTTTTTATTTGTTTCAGTCTTTGTGTCACTCTTCATTTGTTGGTATGATCATCTGTTTTCCCTCTTACTCCTGTCTCTCTCCACTGCCCTCTTCCCCCCAGTGCATGCTCCATTTTCTTCCCTCTGTTAACCTTATTTTGATTTCAGGGAGTAAACCTACAATCCCACTGCATGGACAGATTCCAAGGCAGTGGGAAGTGGGTTTCAGATTTTCCATACACCTGTCAGTAAATACTGGGATCTGCAGATAGATTTTGAATCACAGCACCCCTCTTAAGTAAATCTCAAAGCTGCAAAAAGGACCACCCCCAACCTACAGCCCAACTCCAGAATTGAACAAAGTAAGAGGATATACACAAAGAAGAATAAGAGATTGAACAAACAGAAGCAAAAGCAACCCCTCCACCCCCGAATAACAGAATTAAAGAAGACAGTGAAGTGAAGGGAAGGAAAAAGTAGGGAGGAAAAATCTGCACAAATGAAGAAAAACCAAAAGAAGAATATAGGGCTCTATATTCTGTCTTCTTTAATTCTGTTATAGACCCCTGGGAGGTCAGACACTGAGAAAACAGACTTCAGAAGACAAACAATGAAGAGCCCTCAGATGACTGGTCACATGCAACAAACCCAGACATCAAGACATTAATAGCAAGAATTTGAAAAATTGAGGAGAGACAAGAAGAAAATAGGAAGGAGCTGATGACAGAAATAACAGCAGTAAAGAATACTGGGCTGGAAATAAATAACAAACTAATAAGCATGGAAAGCAGAATTAGCCAAGCAGAATAAAGAATCTCAGAGCTTGAAGACAAAAACATAGAACTAGCCCAAACTGTCAAAAACATACAAAAGAAGCTTAGAAAGACAGAACAAAACCTTCAAGAGGTGAATGATTACTTCAAGAGACCAAACATAAGAGTAAATAGACTTCCTGAGGCAGAGAGAGAAACAGAGGTAACACTGGAACAAACATTTCATGAAATCATTCAACAAAACTTCCCTCATCTCATCAGTGATGCAAAAATTCAAAATTCAAACACAAGAGATTCAGAGAACCCCTGCAACACAACAGATGAGAAGACCAACTCCCAGACACATAATAATTCACCTAAATAAAGTAGGTATAAAAGAAAAATCCTAAAGGCAGCGAGAGAAAGAGGTCAGACTACCTACCAGGGAAGACCAATTAGAATAGCAGCAGATTTATCTACAGAAACCCTTCAGGCTAGGAGAGCTTGGAACCCTATCTGCAAAGTTCTAAAAGATAGACAATTTCAACCAAGAATAACATACCCAGCCAAGCTATGCTTCATCAGTGAGGGAGAATTGAAATTTTTCCCAGATATCCAATCCCTAAGAACCTACACTGCCACCAGAACACCTCTACAAGAAACACTTAAGAAAGTATTGAACACAGAAGAAAAGGAAAAAGAACAATGTTCTTCACAAGAGTACAGGCAAAAGATTAAAAACACACATGAACCAACTCCAAAACCAAAAGAAAGATAACAAAGAGGAACAACAACAACTCTGTAAGAACCTTATGATAGAAATCAACTCTCACATTTCAATAATTAGCCTGAATGTGCATGGACTAAATGCACAATGAAAAGACATAGAATGGCAAAATGGATAAAATATCATCAGGCAACAATTTATTGCCTACAAGAGACTCACCTCACTAGAAAGGACACTCATAGACTAAAAGTAAGAGGATGGGAAGCAAATTTTCAGGCGAACAGAACACAAAAGAAAGGAGGAGTTACAATGTTAATCTCAGACAAAATACCCTTTAAGCTATCAAAAATTAAAAAAGATACAGAAGGCCACTACATAATGATAAAAAAATCAATCCATCAACAAGAAATATCTATCCTAAACATATATGTACCCAACATAGGAGCACCAACTTTCATATAAAAGCTTCTAGGTCAACTAAAAAAAGATATTGACTCCAACACTATCATATCTGGGGACTTCAATACCCCACTCACAACCCTTCAATCCCACTGAAAGATCATCAGGACAAAAAATCAGGAATGAGATCTGGAACCTCAATGACTTTTGACCAAATGGACTTAATTGATACCTACAGAACACTCCAACCAATGACCACAGAATATAGATTCTACTCATCACCACATGTAACATACTCTAAGATTGACTTCATAATTGGCCATAAATCAAGCATCAGCAAATTTTAAAACATTGAATTTTTGCCATGTTCCTACTCAGACCACAGTGGAATAAAAATAATCAACAATAACTGGGACATAGAAGACAAAAAGATAATACAAAAAAAATCAATGAAACAAAAAGCTGGTTCTTTTAAAGGATAAACAAGATAGATGATCACCTAGCTAGACTGATCAAGAAAAAGAGAGAAAAAGCCCAAATAAACACAATCAGAAACACAAAAGATTAAGTCACATCTGACCCTGAAGAAATGCAAAAGATTATTAGAGACTACTATGTACACTTGTATGGAAACAAACTTGAAAACCTTAAGGAAATGAAGGACTTTCTGACATCACACAACCTGCCTAGGTTGAAACAAGAAGAAATCGAGAACCTAAATAGACCAATAACAATCAAGAAAATTGACTATGTAATAAGAAAACTACCTACAAGAAAAAGCCATGGACCAGATGACTTTCCAGCAGAATTCTATAAGATGTTTAAGGAGGAGCTGATACAATCCTACTGAAAGCAATCCAAGCAATTGAGAAAGACGGAACTCTCCCCAAATTATTTTACGAAGCTAACATCACATTGATATCCAAGCCAGGTAAAGACCCAACAAAGAAAGAGAACTACTGGCCAATATCTTTGATGAACATAGATGCTAAAATTCTCAACAAGATCCTAGCAAACCAGATTCAATAACACATCTCAAAAATCATCCATCGTGACCAAGTAGGCTTCATGGTGGGATGCAAGGCTGGTTCAGCATTCATAAAACCATAAATGTGTTAAATATATCAACAGATGTCAAAAAAAACAACAACAACACATGATTATATCATTAGATGTAGAAAAAGTTTTTGATAAAACCCAGCACCCCTTCTTGGAAAAAACCCTCGAATATCTAGGCATACGTGGAACATACCTCAAAATAGTAAAAGCCATCTATGAGAAACTCACAGCTAGCATACTCCTAAACAGACAAAAATTGGACCATTTCCCCTGAAAACTGGAACAAGACAAGTATGCCCACTCTCTCCCCTCCTGTTCAATATAGTATTGGAAGTCCTAGCTAGAGCAATCAAAAAAGAGAAGGCAATTAGGGGTATACAAATAGGAAAAGAGGAAGTCAAGTTATCTCTCTTTGCAGATGACATGATTGTGTACCATGAAATCCCAAGAGAATCTGTCAAAAACCTCCTTACACTGATAAAGACCTTTGGCAAAGTCTCAGAGAATAAAATAAATGTGCAAAAGACAATAACATTTCTTTACATCAATAATAAACAAGCAGAATCCCAAATAAAAAACACAATCCCATTCACAATAGCCACAAAAAATAATGAAATACCTTGGCATCTTCCTAATCAGGGATGTGAAAGAACTTTACAATGAAAACTACAAAACTCTGCTCAAAGAAATCAAAGATGACGCAAACAAGTGGAAAAATATCCCATGTTCATGGACTGGAAGAATCAACATTGCCATCTTACTAAGGCAATCTACAGATTTAATGCAATACCCATCAAATTACCAGCAACATTCTTCTCAGAGCTAGAAAAAACAATACAGAAATTCATATGGAAACACAAATGACCAAGAATAGCCAGAACAATCCTCAGCCAAAAAAACAAAGCAGGAAGTATTACATTACCAGACTTCAAACTTTACTATAAAGCTACAATAATCAAAATAGCATGGTATTGATACAGGCAGGCATATGGACCAATGAAATAGAATTGAGATTCCAGAAGCAAAACCTCAATTTGTCAACCAATTCATCTTCGACAAAGCCTCCACCACCTACCACTGGGGAGAGGAGAACCTATTCAGTAAATGGTGCTGGACAAACTGGTTGACCACATGCAGAAGACTCAAACAAGACCTCTATCTATCCCCCCACACAAAAATTAACTCTAAATGGATCAGAGACCTAAATGTAAAACCTCAAACCATAAGAACCTTGGAAAATGCAGGATGCACCCTTATGGAAATTGAAACTGGCACCCAATTCCTGAACAAAACCTGAAACACACAAGCCATAAGAGATAAGATAGACAAATAGGACCTCATTAAACTGACAAGCTTCTGCAAAACCAAAGAAACCATCAAGAGAGCAGGGAGACAGCCTGCAAACTGGGAAAAAGTATTTGCCAACCCCAAGTCTGACAAAGGCCTAACATCTTGGATCTTACAAGGAACTCAAACGTGCTGAAAAGAAAAAAAACAAACAACACCAGTACAAAGTGAGCAAAAGATATGAACACACACTTCTCAAAAGAAGCCATATGAGTGGTCAACAGACACATGAAGAAATGTTCAACCTCACTGATCATCAAGGAGATGCAAATTAAAACTACACTGAGATATCACCTAACTCCGGTCAGTATCAATAACAATAAATAACAGATGCCAGAGAGTATGTAGTGAAAAGGGAACACTTCTACACTGTTGGTGAGAGTGTCAACCTCTGTGGAAATCACTGTGGCAATTCCTAAAAGCTCTAAATATCAACCTCCCATATGACCCCACAATCCCCCTACAGGGAATATACCCTGAAGAACTCAAATCACTCTATAAAACAGATACCTGCACACGTATGTTTATCACAGCATTGTTCACAAAAGCAAGATCCTGGAACCAACCATGCTGTCCATCAAAAGAGGACTGGATTTTTAAAATGTGGTACATATACACGATGGAATAGTATGCAGCTATAAAAAAGAACAAAATCATGAATTTCACAGCATTCTGGATGGGACTAGAGTCTATAATACTGAGTGATCTCTCACAGAAACAAAGATCTGAGTATTACATGTTCTCACTCATAAGTGGACCTTGAACATGTATCGTAATACTATAAGTAAACGATCGACAGTGTTGGGAATCTATGGGGGGGCAGGGTGTGGTGGGACTAACGGTAGTCAATATCTGTCTAGGGATGGGGGTCACCCCTTATCAACAAGGGTGCCTGAACAATGCATATTTGTATACCTAACCCTTAACTGTACCCCACAACTTTAAAATAAAAAATATGTTTAAAAAAAGCTCAAAAAATTGATTTTATTGATAATCTTCAGTTTCTTTAGGTAAACTAATTTGTTGAATAATTTCTTTTTTGCCATCTTATTTTATTTCCTTTTTTATTTCAAAAGCTTTGGGAGATACAAATACTTTTTGGTCTAGGCATTAAGAGTATCCACCATCACCACCTCTATACATTGTACTTAATAGTTGATTTTTTTGTCCCTCCACCCCTTCTCCCTCTGTCTTCTGCATCTCCACTGCCCATCATACCAGTCTATATGCCTTTCAAATCCTTAGTTTAGCACCCACTTATACATGAGAACATAAAGTATTTAATCTTTTGGTGTATGAGTTAGTTTGCTTGGATAACGTTCTACAATTCCTTCCAAGTTGCTGCAAATGACATTATTTTATTCTTATTGATAGTTGAATAGTATCCATAGTGTATATACAATGCATTTTCATTATCCACTGATTGAGTGATGGGCATTTAGACTGATCCAACATCTTTGCAAATGTGAATTGTGCTGTGATAAACATGTGGGTTCAGATGTCTTTCTAATATAATGACCTATGCTTCATAGGATAGACACCTAGTAGTGGCATTGCTGGATCAAATGGTACAGTTACTTTTAGTTCTTTGAGTAATCACCATACCATTTTCCTTACAGGTTGTACTAAATTTACACTCCCACCAAAAGAGTATAAGTATTCTCCTTTCTCTGCTCTGCACCAGCATTGGTTGTCTTCTGATTTTTTTAAATAATGGCCATTATGACTGGTGTAAGATGGTATCTCATTATGGTTTTAATTTGCTTTTCCTTGAGCACTTTTTCATAAGTCTGTTGGTCATTCGTATATCTTCTTTTGAGAGATAACTGTTAATGCATTTTGCCTACTTTTTAATGATGGTATCAGCTAGTCCTTGTATCAATTCACTAATGTAATTTTAAATTAGTTAATTTTTTAAGCATAGCAGTAATATTGTAAAATAGTGGAAGCAGTCCAAAATGTGTACAAGATTTATCCAAAAATTGAATTGAAAGTTGGTATAATGAAACTTGGAACACATTTCCCCATGGGCTTAATGCTGCAAAATTGTTGCAAAGGAATGACACCATTCCAAAGAAGTCTATTTATATTGTAATTTAATTTATTACAGTATTGATGACACAAACTTGAATTCTGAGAGAAGAGGTTCAAGAGGGAGATGGGAAGGTTAGTTTAGGAAGAAAAAAGAAAAAGAAATAGGAGAAAGGAGAAATAGTTACTCTTATCTCTCTTGTTTGGTGTAGTGATAACTATAGGTACAACACAAAGGGAAAAAACAGGTTGTTTTCTTACTGCATTATAATGACCTACATATGTCTATATCTTAATTTTTATTATGCCTCGTTTCTGATGTTACTTAGTTTTCCCTCCAAATTTCCTATATCATAACACTAAGGTTGAGTGTGCATATTCTGCTTCTAGACTCTGAATCTGGTGAAACTAGAAAAATGTATTCTGAATTCAAAGAAAAAATATGAGTAGTGTTACATATTGCTCCAACATAACAGGGAGTATTGGGGCGCAAAATAACTAAATGCACACACTCTAAAGAATCCATTCTCTTTTACTGACATTCTGCATGCCAAACAAATCATATCCCTGGGATTAGTTTTGTTGTCAAATGGCAAGTTTTGAAGTTTACATCTAAAAAACACTTCTCTTCCACCTACTCCCAACTAAAATTCCAGTTTGGGCAATATAAATTATTTTACATGAATAGTATCACTATGGATACTATTCAGCATTTTAGCAAGAATGCAACTGAAGTTATTTATTTCACATTTAGGTATGAAAGACTAATAAGATTGTTAACTGGCAAGTTCAGGCAGCTAGTTCTGGTTTTCAGGTTATTTTATACTCTTCTAACCCTCAAGTCTTCTTATGTCTAACTTGTATCACAACAGATATAATAGACATTGAGTGCTATTTTTAGAGATTCTAGAAGGAGGGCATAGAAAACCTTGGTTAATATAACTCATTGAGAGCTTGTTAATTTTGAGATGAATCATAATATACTACCATCATGGGAAAGACAGGGATCTTCTATTGTAACCACAGAGCAGACAACCAAAAAAGTTCCTGTGATGATTCAAAATCTGATTCCAGGACTTGTCAAAACCGCTGCCCATTAAAATTCCCAGGGGTTCCACAGTACCCAGGTATCAGTCCCCACCCCCTACCCTGATTCAAAATAAATAGAAGGTTCTGTAGGAGAGGCCTAGGCAGTCATATTTCCTAAAAATTTCCCTAGGGTAGTTATAATGTTCAGGGTAGACAATTATCACAGAGAATTGGAGTTATACTCCAGCCTCTAAATCCAGTCATATACAAAAGCTAATTCCTGCTTGTGAGTTTTCTGAAGGACTTGACCAATATTTCTTTACTTCACTAGGCCAAAGCTACTTCTTTTTGTTCCTTGGTTAAAATTTGTTTAACTTTTAATCTTTAGTCAACTCATACTATGAATTTAATTTGTGTTGCTATCTGCTTTGTGTCAGAGTTTCTTTAAATTAGATGCATTCATGTAAAATCATCACATTTGACATATAGTCAAACCACAAAATAATATATTTTTTCCTGTTTTCTGTTCATTTGTGTCATGGTTTGACAAGTGAAAGAGAATTTCATCAGGACAGACACATGATAATTGACTCTTCCACCTTAAATAATACAACTTTAGAATTAATAGCTCATCTTTAGTACTTCAAATGATGTTACACAAATGTGCAGTGGGAGAAGAGGCAGGACTGATGGGAGCATTTTATGTTAAAATTTGCTCCTCATATGGATCAGTTTTCAGTTACCATAATGACAGAACACTTCCTGAAGATGTTTACAAGTGGCCATCCCAGTCAACTTCATTTGACTAAAATATAGTTGATAAATATACCACAATGATGCATATTCTATACTTGTCTTTGGGTATGCTTTTATGTGTGGTCATATCTCAGTGAAATTATGTCCATTATCAAAATAGCATGTCAGTTTCATGAGCTTGGGCAAGTCAGTTTCACTGAATGACAGAATTCAAGAGGTGACATCATGTCCCTTAACTAGGGACACTGAGTCACAACTATTACTTTTTTAAGTCCATGTGCTATGACAGGCTTCATCTGTTTTAAGTTAAAAGAAATAACTCATGAGAAAGCATAATATAAATTTATTATTGCATAAACAGAAACAACTGAGGTGCTTCATAAGCACTATATACTGTACCATGACCCAAGACTCAACTATTAAGGAGCTAATGAAGTAAACCAGTTTGGATGACTGGCTGTCCCAACACCATTTCAATTTTCTTTTTTTTTTTCCTTTTTTTATCTTAAAGGTGAGGGATACAATTCAGGATAAGGTATACAAATGGTCACAATACAGGTAAAGTTTGGGCCTCCCTTCAGTTCCCACTTCACATGGTTTGAGATCAGGTACCCTTATTGATGTTATGTCTCCCCTACTCCTGCCATTCCCCTGGAAGTATCTCACTACTGCTAATTCTTTTCTTATAGTATTTTGCAACCCCTCTTGTTCTTTATAAAAATTCACATAGAGCCTATAAAAGGTAAATCTTTACAATCTCAGTATTCCTTACACTTAATGGTAGCCACAGAACACAGCAGTTCTTGCCATGAGACATAAGCTCCAGTCTGCTAGAAGGAAGTCTGGAAGAGATTCATCTGGTAGCTTTCCTCTGGCCTTAAATGGTGCCTGAACAGTGGCTGTCAACTTGTAATCAGAGAGAAAAGGCCAAAAGAATCATCAATACACCATTCCTGATATCACTGAGATGTCAAATCAATACCAGAAACAGCCTACCTCCAGATCAGTTATATAAAACCTGTTAAGGCCACAGTCAGCTGATTATTCTGTTACTTGTAGTGGAATGCAAACCTACTTAAATACAGTCTCAATATAATGTATTTTTTGTATTTTTCTCATCATTAATAAATCCAGTGTTAGTAAATATTCACCATATTTACCTGGAATATATTTAATAACTAGCTCTCAAAAGAAGAAAAAAAAAGCCCTGATTAGTAATATTTTCCAATTTAGGTGCTATAAATAATGTCACCATGGTAATTTCAAGGTACCAATATGATGCCACTGAATGTGGAGTTACCACTTTTCCTATGAGATTCACAAAATTGGATTTCTTGGGTCAATGCCAGAAAGCTCCAGCACACCACTAGATATCTCCCTGCTAACTAACTACAATTTCACAAAACCATTAGAGTTCATTTTTTTTACTTTCAATTTCATTTTAATAATGAACAGAATTTCTATAGAGAGAAACTTAGAGCTCTGAGTTACTGAATGTCAAGGTAAATTGGCTAAATTTATCAAATTGTAAGTAGCTATCATACTTTATGCAAAACTTTAAGTAAGAACTTAGAAGTTGTCTTCAGCCTCAAGTCAAATATACCCAATAATTCAACAAGTACCATTTCTAAGTGTCTCCTTGGAAGAAATAATCTAGCTTGCTATAATATCAGAAGAAATTGAGTACATAGATTTGAAAATATTGTTGGTATAATGCTAAATAACTTGCATGAAAAATATTTTCTTTCATAAATATCCATGACTTTATCTGTAATCCAGAATGAAAATGAATTATTCTCTAGTTTTCTAGTCTTGGGACTAATTATTCTTTCATTAGGGCTGCTGTCATACCAAATTTCCTGAAAACAGAATAATATTTACAATGTAGTACAACATACTTTAATAGCTATTATTTATGAAAAACATTACCTTTAACTTCCTTCACAATGTCTTTATGTAGAATATTTCTTACATAGCAAAGCAAGAACAATCTTAACATTCAATGTTTTTGTTTTTGCTTTTATGTACCAAAGCAAGTCTTCTACAAATATGAACTACCCTAGTCTTGCAGGATGATAAGAGCATATAATTTTCCTGTAATGGATAAGTACAGACTTTATTATTAAAGTGACTCATTAGATATTGAATGGCTTAGTAAGAAAATATTTTCAAATAAAATAATTAGTAGTTCTGAAAGAATGGTTTTTCAATGTCTTCTGATTTATTACCAACATTTTTCCTTGCAAAATCCTCAGTATCTTTGACTAAATTGACACTTGGTTTATTCTGCAAATATACACTTGTTAGTGGTATAAGGGTGTATTTTAAGACCATTAGCTCAAGTTGAAAAAAATAACTTAAACTCTATTGCATTCATGCTCTTAATAAAAATAGCTAAAATAAGCTGGGTTTGGTGGCTCAGCCTGTAATCCTGCGCTTTGGCAGGCTGAGGTGAGTGGATTGCCTGAGCCCATGGGTTCGAGACCCACCTGGGAAACTTGACGAGACCTCATCTCTACAATAAATCAAAAGCTAGCCAGGCATGGTAGTGCATGCCTGTAGTTCCAGCTACTTGGAAGGTTGAGACAGAAGGATCGCCGGAGCCCAGCAGGTCGAGGCTGCAGTGGCTGGTAGCGGCCACTGCACTCCAGTCTGGGTGACAGAGTGAGACTCCACCTAAAAAAAAAATGGTTAAAATACTAAACACATAAATCTAGTGTGTTTTAAAAGTTATTTAGCCTGCCATTTATATATTATTGTTTACAATAGGCTCTTTATAATCACTATGTATGGGCAAAATAAAATCTATCAAACTTTTGACATAATACTTTATAGTTAGGAATAGTAATAAAACATAAAATATATCAATGTGAAGTTGGTTATCAGAAAGATCTTTGCTATAGTAGACTTCAAAATGAGAACAAGGATAATTGTTTTCCATTTTTTAAGAGAAATCTCTTAGCTTATTTTCTTCTGAAGAAAAAAATCTGAATTTATTTCAATGTTCAATAGGTTAAAAAACCTTTCATGATATGTAACCATAGGAGCATTTTACTAAATTATTCATCTATCATTCTGTGTTTAGTAAAAGATTAAAAGATGTAGCAAGAGATGCCAAATTAATATAAACCATAAGCTATCATAAGAGAAATCAGAGAGGTTAAACTGCGTCTGACTTAAAGAGATTAACAGCATGAGGCTGTGTGTGTTACTGGGATACTTCTAATTACAGGAAAGCATTATAATCAATAGGAGTTCAAGGTCTGTATTTGGTGTATCCAACAAAGAAATGATCATTGTAAATACATTATATTGAAATGCCATTAAAAACTGAGATTTTGCCTTTAAGTTGTCTAAAGTTTCTGTCTGAGAGAGTAAAATTTTGCTTCAGGTTATTCATTTTGAAACAGATATTTTTCATTTAAGACATAGGACTTCTTATGGTAGTATATTACAATTAATGAAGTCATGTATGCAAGCCATAATTTTTTTTTTTGAGTTGGTGTCTCACTCTGTCACCCAGACTGGAGTGCAGTGGCTGCTCCCTGCCACCACAGCCTCAACCTGCTGGGTTCCAGCGATCCTTCCGCCTCAGCCTTCCAAGTAGCTGGAACTATAGGTGCAGTACCATGCCCAGCTAATTTTTTTTTATTATTATTTATTGTAGAGATGAGGTCTCACCAACTTGCCCAGGCGGGTCTCGAAGCCGTGGGCTCAGGCAATCCACTCACCTCAGCCTCCCAAAGCGTGGGATTACAGGCTGAGCCACCGAACCCGGCTAAACCATAATCATTTAAAAGTACTGTCCCTGGATGAAGTTCGTTCAGAAACTGCAATGTGATGGGAGTTCCTCACACCCATTGAGAAACCCAATAAAGTTCCTCATTGTTGTGACTCTACCTCAAATAATAAACCAAAACCATTGTATAAAATCAACCTAATGAAGTATAAACCTATATTATCATTGTATATTATAACACTCATCTTTGTGTCCTCAAATATTTTTTCGAAGTCTCCTGTTTATTACAATGTTAGAAATAATCTCCAATAGTGTCATTAAAATATAATTACACATCTTATGTAAAATTTATTTCACATCCCTCAAGGCACTGTAATAACATACTCTAAAATTTTTCTTGCCATTTCACTAAGTCTATGCACACTCTTAAATTTATATATATATAAATTTATTTATATATAAATATATATACATCACATATACTTTGAGAGGAGATTGAGGATAGGTATTACTAGTGTAACGAGTTGTTAAGTTTGCTTTTTCTGACATCACCTTTAGCCCTACCACATTATATTTTTGCTGTTCACAGAAATTGAAACAAAAAACTTTATTTACAACAGTAACTCCTTAAGTTTCAGAATTAACAAAATCAAAAACATAAAAAATGTAAAACAAAAATCCTGGTTTTGTAAAGATAGAGAAACTAAAATACCCAAAGCAAGTATTAGTTTATCTTTTACATCTGAAAGAGTATGTAAAGACCTCTAAGCCCTTAGCCTTTGGTAGGCTGAGTGGATTGCCTCAGCCTGCGGGTTCAAGACCCGCCTGGGCAGCGAGACTTCATCTCTACAATAAATCAAAAATCAACTGGACGTGGTAGCGCGCACCTGTAATTCTGGCTACTCGGAAGGCTGAGGTGGAAGGATCACCAGAGCCCAGTGGGTCAAGGCTGTGGTGGCCGGGAGCGGCCACTGCACTCCAGTCTGGGCGATGGAGTGTAACTCCAACTCAAAAAAAAAAAAAGATAAAGACAGATTTTGAAACTTAAATAACCTGTTGAACCCATCACTTACCCCACCAGAATTACTAAGATTTCTATTACATGCTTAATTTCATGGATGAATATATTACAAGTAAATCACTGAATTTTTAAAGTGACTCTTAACAGTAGCATCAAATATGAAATAAAAAGTTACATAAAGGAAGACTGAATTTTCTTTAGGATGTATAGTGAACTACCCATTTCCAACACACATAAACTTACATGAATCTAGTTTTGAGAATACATTTTTAGACCCTTTTCTCTTTTCCCCCATGCACTGGTAAATTTAGAAGTAGCACAATGATAAATAGAATTAATTTGTAGAATTCTTCCCTACTCATAAATTTTTTTCCAGAACAATTCTCTGCAACACATTTAGAGTAAATAACCTTCTGCATATATTTCAGATAATCATAGCTGCAAGGTTATTGGCCAACAAAATGTACAAACAATAGCAATTTCAAGTATCATCTAAAGCTACTCAATGTATATTTTTGACATTATTATTAGGGTATCTACTTAAAGCCAATTCTATTATCTAATGCTAAGGGCACTCTATTTAAGTGTTTTTCAGTCATTTTTTAAAATCTAAGAAGCATGTTACATTATTAATGGGGTGATAAAAAGATTATTGTGGCTTACATTCAAAATAATAATTGACTTCTCCCAGACATTGCAAGAGGCACTATTGTTTTGTGACTTATAGATATCATTACCAATTTGCACAACTTGTAATAATATCAGGACCTTTCTAAAATTCTGGAGAAATCCTTCTCTAAGATCTCCTGAATTCTTTGCTGGTCTGTAACATACTCAACTCTTGTGTTTATTTTATTTTATTTTATTTTAAGTTGTGGGGAATAATTCAGGGTTAGGTATACCAATGTTCCTTATGCAGGTGCCCTTGTTGATGAGGTGTGCCCCTCCCTCCCCTAGCAGTATCCCTCAACTGCCAATCCCATCCCCGCTTTCCCTCTTGTGTTTCTTACTCATTTTTGTTTTCTTTTGTGATCTTGCCTTTAACCACACTTCAGAAATACACTTGGACAGTGATTACATACCTCTGTTCTTTTCAGCAAGCAGCAATGCACATAAAGAAATAGTTGTTATTTTGGTGTACACAATTTGGTGCATTTCCAAAGGCAAGAGGAGCAGATTCAGGCAGTTGAAACTTCATCCTTGGGGAAAGCTTAACAGCTGCTTCCATTTACAGTTTTTTTTGTTTGTTTTTTTTGAGTTGGAATCTCACTGTGTCACCCAGACTGGAGTGCAGTGGCCGCTCCCGGCCACTGCAGCCTCAAAC
>NW_007023186.1:66530-77533 GCF_000164805.1 Carlito syrichta
CCACTCACCTCAGCCTCCCAAAGGCACGGGATTACAGGCTGAGCCACCAAACCCGGCTCCCATTTACAGTTTTAAAGACCTATCCTGGTTTACAAACATTTGCATATGTAGGCCAGACTACCCAACACCAGAAGACTTAGTACAGATGAATTTTATACGGGCATGGGGGCGAGAAGTACTGCAAAACCCTGACTTTTCATTTCTGCTGCTTTACTGATTTTCCATTTTGCTCTGCTCCAGGCAAACAGAGCCTTCATGTCTACCCCTATATTTTCCTTCAGCATAGCAGTGAAAAAAATGAGAAACTTAGATTTTTTTATTATTATTATTATAAAGATGTGGGGTACGATTCAGGGTTAGGTATACAAACATTGATTATTGCAGGTACCCTTGTTGATGAGTTATGCCCCTCCCTCCTCTAGCAGTTTCCCCCAACTGCCAATCCCACCCCGTTCCCCTGACTGTTTCCCACTTCTGCCAATCTCTTTCTTATAGTATTAAAGTTGTTCAAGGTTCGCTTATGAGTGAGAACATATGGTACTCTGTTCTTTGTTTCTGTAATGTCTTAACTCTGCACTTGGCCACATCCCACAAGGCATGCTTTTCCCATAACATCACTTCCTGTCGGAGACCCACTCCGACCGAGGGTGGGTTAGGATTGCACCGGAGAATCTGGACGGAGAGAAGAGTCCACTCGGAGGCAGTTCTGGGAACAGTCTGATCAGGACTGAAGCCAAATTTTATTCGGACTCCTTCCAACTTATATACCATTTTCTATACCCTCCAGCAGTGTGATAATCACTTGCTGGGGGCGTACAGATTCCATGCATATCGCGCTTTACAAACTATGCATCACAAGACCACCATGAGATTTGCAAGTTCCAAGCAAACAATTCAAATTCCATGATGCCTGTCGTGCTTCACAAAACCCACATTAAGTTCACAGGTGCACAATTTCAATACAGATTGTTCAAAGTGTTTTCCATAATGTTCAATAAATCATTCATATTATACTCTTTGTTCTAAACCCTGATCAATACAAAAACTTTCTAAGTTAACGCTAGGCTCAATCCAAGTTCACTGACTCCTAATATTTTTAACGATTAATATTATCAACTTAACACTATACTATAATCTATAAGTTTACTTAAATGACTTAGCTGTTAGTTATACTATTAACCTATTATGATTTAACGTAATACCTTATAACTCAGTTAAAACTTATTCTTAAACTACCAAACTTTCCTATAATTCATATGAGTTTCATATGTATAAACTTTAATTTTTATATAATCTAATGATTGACCTTTAATACTATGCTATATCCTATATTAAGCTAATACCTCATCATTAATTCTTTTATAAAACTTATAGTAACTATTATATTTGAATAATGTAGCAAAAGGAAACAAAACAACAAGCATAAATTTATGCAACTATGAGTGTATATGTATATATTTTATCCTAACAAGTCTACTCTAAAAATCAAATAGTAGCTGTCACACTCTTGAACAAGGAAATGCATGGCCACCATGACCGTGGCCATGGGCTGAAGCAAACAGAGTTTTGGTAATTAACAAAACAAAAGAAAACATTCTGCCTGGCTAGGGGCAGGACGATAAAACTATTATGGCAATTTAGTTTCTAATCTTAGCCCTAGGGGAACCAGCTATCGGGAACAAGAGCTGACTAACCAGTCTACCAGGAAATAGAAGTTAAAAAAATCTAGAAAGAAGTAAAACTTAGAAAGACAGAGAAAAATAATTCTGCTGTGCACTTTCCATCAGGCATATTGATATTTACTTATAAGTTTTACTGCCATGTATGCACACTGGTCACTAATCACACGCCAATATTATAGGTATAACTGATATCCTATGTCAGAGGCGGTCTTCCAGATGGGCCTTTACAGGCCTCAGCCATGTAGCTATAGATGTTGGCTCCCAACAACTTCCATTCTCCCATCTTCCTTTTTTGTCTCCCTCCCTCAAAATACCACAATATTTCTCTTAAAGCAATCAGGCCACTTCTTTGTGTCTAATTTTTAAAACAACTTACCATCTTATAATAAAATTTGATATCCAGTGGGTTTCTAAAGAAAAGAAAAGAAAAGAAAAAAAAAGAAAAAAATCCCTCACCAATATCCTCTTGGCCCCAAAAGAAAACTTGTGTTTCAGCTTTCCCTGTGAGCAGCACTCCTGCCTCCCTAAGACTCACCCTGCCTTGTTCTCTGCCCTCCCCACATGCAGGAAGGGGCAGTGACCATCCCCTGCTGCTCTTCCACTCAGCACCACAACTTTTCTCAATCCCCTGCCAACTTCAGGTCACAGTCCCTGCGGAAAGTAGAAGGGTTCTGTGTATAACCCCACACTATCAAAAGCAAGACATCAAGGTCCTACCAGCACTCTTGATGATATCGGTAAATCCGTCTGGAGTGGCATCTTCCTGGGTCTCCTCCGGACCCCCCAATGGAGCCATAGCCACATGCCACGTGCCACGTCCCAAACTTTGAGAGCCAGGTGAGTCCCTGGGGTCCATTTGATGCTCTCCCAAGGAGGTAGCTCGCAGGGGATCTGGTGTGTCTCAGCCAAGGAGATGGGCATGCCGGGTTGGGGTAGGGGGGAGAGAGGGGGGCAGAGGGGTAGTGAGTGGAAAACATAGAAACAATGACACCTTGGCATGGGTTGGTTGTAAGGGGACACTGTCAAAATGCCCAGCCCATCCTTAGAGACAAGGAAACAGGTGCTGTTCCCAGCTTGTGTCTCTAAAATAAGAGTGGGCAAGGCCTAGAAGGTGAAGGGTGAGGAGGGACTCTATGGTCAATAAATCCAAACAAGCAAGTTGGAGACTCGCTTTTCCTCCCTGCCCAGAATCCACACAAAAACAGGAGCAATTAGGGAGCCGCTTGCCAAAAGCAGCACATGAGGTCATGAATTATTTAGCCTCACCACTTATAAGACAACTATCCTGAAGAGAAGGGTCAATGGTTTTAGCAATCTGGTCACTTACATGTGTGTACCCCATTTTGTATCCTGAGTTGAGCACACTGACTAGACATGGGTAAAATAGGCCAAGAACAATCTATTTTCTTAGGCGATTTCACCAAAGCAACACACTCTTCTTCATGCATACTTTCACTCTGGCTTCTCCATTTCTTTCTCCCACCATGGAGGATAGAATTAGATTGGACTATAAACAACTCATATGACTTTATTTTCTAAAAATATTAGAAGTGACTTTCACTCAGTTAGTGTCCTTATTCCCTCCCCACCCCACATGCACACATAACTCATCCTGCACTTATTCTTGAAGTAGTTCAGTAACCTTAAATCCTATTCATCATCTAATTAAGAAAAATGAATTTTAATTTTGCAAGAGGAGCTTGACTACACACTTAGCAAGAGTTAAGTATTTTCCCTTTTTTTCTGCATTTTCATTCACAGTAGACTCATTCTTTTCTAAAACACTGGTTCTCACATATGACTAAGCATTGGAATCATCTAGAAAGTTTTACAAACCACTAATGCCTAGTTTCCACTGACTAATTGTTCTGAACTCTCACTTGGGCATCAGCAGTTTCACAAGCTCCTGGGTTACTGCAGTGGGCAACCAAGTTTAAGAAATATTGATTAAATGGCCTATACACAGTCAATGTGGTCCCTTCATCCAGAAAATATTTCCAGTAACTCTCTTTCATTCCAATTATGCTTTTGATTTAAAATGTCATGGGTTTACAGTCCCGTTTTTCATTGCCAAGTTGACCTTTTCATAGAAATGGATATTTATTTTGACAAAAACTTAGTAGTTAGGCTTGACTGCAGGATTTCCCTAGATTAAAGATAACATGGCCAGATAGGTAGAGAAAATGGCAAAACAATATAAAGTCCAGAAATAGATCCTGTTAAAGGAAGTGCATCACTCTATGATGTTTTAATTTATTTATTTAAAAACCTAATATATGATGATTATCCTTTTATAAAGTTAGACTCTCAATTTAAACTATTTTATTATAACCTCCAGATAGATTACAGAGTCATATATGAAACCAAATAGCTGATGAATTTACAAAAGTTTGAGTTATGGGGCACTCTCAAACCAAAGACTAATTCCAGATTGAATTTAAGAGAAAAATGCATATAAAAAGTCAACATTTCTATAAAGCCAAAGAGAGTATAATGAAATGAAAAGACAATATACTGAGGAAAAAAACATTTAAAATATCTATCACAAAGACTTATTATCATTATTTTAATAAAAGTGTACACACTGACTTGAAAAATATCAAAATACAGTCAAAAAATATGCAACCTAGATATAAAAGTCACAAAAGAGGACAGAAACATCACCAATAAAATTGCAAAGGTAATTAGCCTTCTCATAGTCAAAAACAAAAAACATTGTCTATCTATCATCTAGATGAAAAAACAAGCAAAGGGAACAGCATTCGATGCTGGAAAGGGTGTGAGGAAAAGAACTCATTCATATTATACCAAACAATCAGATACTGAATAACTACTTTAAAAAGTATGATTTGTATCTTATACAAATTATTACTGGACCAAATCCAGTGCTATATTAAAAAATCAATATATAGCAACAAAATGGAGTGTATTTGATAAAGAAAAAAAATTATTTTAACACTTGAAAATGAATCAATGTGATTCTCGACTTTAAAAATATGAAGGATAAAAATAAATGCAGAAAAAAATATTGAAAACCTTGACATTCATTCCCATGTGCATGCACACATACACAAAACACACACACACACACACACACATACCCCTACTGGGAAACTAGAAATATAACTTCCTTAAATTGATAAAATGTATCTATAAATATTCTACATCAAACACCATATATAATTAATATACTAGTTAATATAATAAGTCAAGAAGATAAAATAAAATGTATGTTTGGAGAGAACAAAAGTTGTTATTATTTGTAAACTAAATGTACATAGAGTATTCAAAGAATCCTCAGATGAACTACTAGAATTGACAAGTGGATTTAACAAGATATCTGGATATCCTTTCAATATCCAAAAGTTAATTGTACTTTTCAGAAATAAATAATTAGAAAATATTTTTTAAAATAATGTCATCAATAAGCATAAAATACTTATAAGTAAATGTATAAAATATGTGTGAGACCTCTAAGCAGAAACATATATTATGAATGAGAGGAATTAAAGAAAGTCTGCATAGATGGAAGAATATATCATGCTCATGGATTGGCAGATACAATGTTATAAAGATGTAACCTTCCCCAAATTGATCTGTACAGTCAATGAAATACAAATCAATCCCATCAGGAGAGAGAGAGAGAGAGAGAGAGAGTATGTGTACATTCTAAAATTTATGTGGACTTGCAAGGAACCAATGTAGCCAAGACAATCTTTAAAAAACAATGTTAGAAAATTTACAGTCGCAGATATTACAAATTATTGTGGAGCAATTGCAATTCAAACAGTGTGACGTTGGTGTGAGTATAGACAAGTAGAATAGAACAGAACAGAGAGACTAGAAACTGACTCATACATGTATGGTCACCTGATGTATAGCAAACATGGTACTATAGTTCAGTAGGGAATGAATTAACCTTTCAATAAAGGGTATAAGATCAACAGATTATATTTTAGACTTAATGTGAAAGCTATAAGAGGAAAAACAAAACTTCCAGAAGATAACATTAGAAAATATCTTCATGCCCTTGATATAAGCATTTTGAATGAAACACAAAAGCACTAGTTTAAAGGAAAATATAGGCTGATGTATGTCATTAAAACAAGAAATTTTATTCATCAGAAGACCTAAAAGACTGAAAAAGAATATCATGGAATGAAAAAGAATATTTGTGTATATGTAAAAAATTAGTATCCAGAATATATAAAGAACTTAGACAAATAAATTAAAAAGAAAACCAATTTTATCCAAATGAATAAAATATTTTAAATGATGTTACACCAAAAAGAATGTCAAAATGCCCAATAAAAATATGAAAGATCCAGGCACAGTGGTACATGCTTGTAGTCTCAGTTACTCAGAAGGCTAATGCAGAAGGGTCCCTTGTGCCCAAAAGTTTGAGTTCAGCCTGGGCAAAATAGTGAGACTTTGTCTCTAAGTGAAAAAAAATAAAATAAAATTATGTCACATCGTAAAACCATCAAATAATTACAATTAAAATCACAAAGCAAAAAACTACACATTCATTGTAATGACAATAAAAAATGGAAAAAAACTATGTACTGATGAAAGTATGGTGTAATTGGAAAATGCTTATACACTGCTTATGGTAGTGAAAATTGTCACAACTGCTATCATTGACAGAATATACTAAAGCAAAAATTGTTCCTCCTACATGACACATAAATTCCACTTGGAAACCCAGGCACCACCAAGATGCTGGCTTACCACTTTTCTCTCATGGACCCTGACACCAAGCTCATCAGGAACATGGCACTGTTACCTATCAGAGGTCAGTTCAAAGGACCCTCCCCTAGAGACAAAAGATACAGACATTGTGGATGAAGCCATCTATTACTTCAAGACCATGTCTTCTTAGAAAACTATGAAATTAAGAATGAAGCTGATAGGACCTTACTACATTTCTGAGTGTCTGAAGAAACTCCAAAAGTGCAATTCCAAAAGCCAAGGTGAGAAAGAAATGTATACACTGGGAATCACTAATTTTTCCATTGTGGAGATCCTGGTTTTTCACTTAATGCAATTTATGCCAAGCCTGCAAACAAACAGGAAGATGAAGTGATGAGAGCTTACTGACAACAGCTAAGGCAAAAGACTGAACTGAGTCTTTGTGAGAAAATTTTTGACCTTTAGAATGATAAACCCAGCAAGTGTTGAACTTGGTTTGTGAAGAGGCAGTTCATGAACAAGAGTCTTTTGGGACCTGGACAGTGAAGGAAGCCTGAGCAACCACTGTCTCCAAAACCCTGGGCATTTTCCAGCAAGATAATTCCTTTGCCTTCATTTCATAATATTTTATACAGAAGAGAGAAGAGCATGTCTTTACTTAAAGTTTTTCATCAATAATCTGGTTGGGGAAATGGAAAGTGGGTTGGTAAGGGTGACTTGAAATTTCCTGCAGTATTAAGCTGGTGCTTAATAAGAGTAAGTTATAAAAAAAAAATTCTAACTTTCAAAAATAAATAAATTCCAGCTTTAGGTGTATTCTCAAAATAACAACAACAACAACAACAAAAATATACACCAAAAGGTTGTAATAATAATTCAGTACAATGTTTTCTGTCATAGTCATAATTAGAAGCAACCCTGCTATCAACATTTGTGTGCAGGTTTCTTTTTTGTAGAATGATTTATGTTCCTCCAGGTATATTCCCAGAAGAGGGATTGCTGGAATTTTATTTTAGGTACCACCACACTGCTTTCCATAGAGGTTGAACTGGTTTGCACTCCCACTAATGGTGTAGAATTGTTCCCTTTTCTCCAATTGTTCCCTTTTACCTGTGCCAACCTCTGTTTTTCTTGATTTACTAATGATGGCTGTCCTTATTGCTCATCAAAAGTACACTGGATAAAGAAAATGTGGTATGTATACATGGTGGAGTATTATACAGTCATAAAGAAGAACAAAGTCATGGACTTCACAGCAAATTGAATGGTGTTGAAGGCCATCATACCTAGTCATCTATCACAGAAACAAAGAATTGAATACCTCATGGTCTCACTCTGAAGTGGGCCCTGAACACTAGTCACATTAGCATAAGGGAGGAAAAGGCAGTCACTGGGCACTGCCAGGGAGGAAGGAGTGCATGCAACAACATAAAGGGTACCTGGTCATAAACCAGGGAAGATGAGGGCCCACTGGAGGCTCAAACTTCACCTGCATGTAACTTACTTGTGTGGTTAACACATATACTCACATCTGTAAAATAAGGTAAAATAATCCTAATATTCATTGACACTAAAATAAATAAAAACGCATGGCAATATTAAATGAAAATGAAGAGACTATTGAAACATTCAATTACATGAATTTCAGACATAATTTGAGCAAAAGAAACCAAACACAATATTCTAATATTCTATAATTCAATTTGTATAAGGGTTAAAAGCACAAAAACCAACCTATGGTAATAGAAGATCAAAAGCAGCTTTTTAAAAAGTAGGTAAAATCAATTTATGATTAAGATGATAAATTTGTAATCTTTGGAGGGAAGCAGTGATTGGGACCAGGCACCAGAAAAGCTTGTGGGATTATTGAAATGATTCTATCTTGATTTGAGTGATAGACATATTCATTGTTAATTCTGTAAAAATTAATAAAGCTGTATGAATCTATGATTCATGTGTTTTTATTTATGTATATTTCCATATAAAATTCAATTTTAAAAAATAAGCATGGATTAAAATTACATGTAAATATCATGTTTAATGAAACAAGAAAATTATAGTTTAAAATTAATTGTATCTTACTGAAAAATAAAACCCTATATGAATGTGTATACTTTTTGAATAGGCAACTTTATACACACACACACACACACACACACACACACACGGGAAAAATGACATTTTAAAAGTGAAGTCAGATTTTTTGAGCTTCTGAACAGCTTAAGCTTCTAAAGACTGATAAAGTAGGTTGCTAGAAATGTTGCTTATTATTTTATTCTATTAAAAACATTGTCAAAAGTTAATTTGAAGTCTTCCTGGAAACTGTCTGGTGAAGATGATCAAGCAATGAAAAGGAAACTATTACAGTTGTCCTCACTCCAAATCCACATTGCTGTATTTATTTCTACAAATATAAATGATAGAGTTCTTAATATTCTATTATTCTAAAATACTGAGGTCAGAGAGGCTAGACTGCCTCAGTTCAGATGATCCAGATACATCTAGGTGAGTGCTTAACTACATTATATATATTTCAGCTATTTTTCACTAAGAATGTTGTCAAGAATAAAGGAATTCCATGGACTCCTGCAGAATTTTCAGTTATTCGACAACATAGAAAGCATTTACATTCAGGAAGATAAGAGACATTCAAATAATATCATGCCAAAGAGTTTCAGATTACCAGTTTATTTTATGAGCTTCCCAACTAGAATTTGAGCACCATAGTATAACCAATACTCTGCCAATTTAATTGTAAATATGACACATATACATTACAATAAAATAAACCTTACACACAGTTTCACATAGTTTCCTTACACAGATAGTGCTGAGCTCTATTTTAGATGTACATTTTATGTACTGTCATCATATTACATAGATATCCATCGATTGCATGAGATAATTTCATAAATCAGCTTGGTTATTTGATAGTTTTCTTCTTAACAGAGATATTTTAGAAAGCATAGTTAGAAATATGTGTAATTGAGGGGGGTGCAGCAAGATGGCGACCAGGCAACCCAGCGTCTGAAGCCCTCTGCAAGGGAGATCTGCAGTGGGTCTCTGACTCTCACCCTGGGGGGCTGGGGACCCCAGCATTGCAGCCTGCTCTTCAGACAGAGCTCGGCCAGCGCCACCGCTGGAACATCGCAACGACTGGATAGTTTTACCGCATTGCACTGTCCTGCCGCAGTGCTCCCATCGCTGCCACCGCCGCTGTGGCCTCTGGGATGGGTAGCTCATCACAACCCGGCCCAAGGAGATCCACACCAAACCACTTCAGGGAAGATCTGCTGGGATCGCTGCCACCACTCCTGTGTCTGAGACTGTCCTGCCCACCCGGCGTGGGGATCCTGTTGCCTGCTCGGAGGCAAGCAGCCATCTTGTTCCTGCTTGTTCCAAGCAGCCATCTTGCCCCACCCCCTCTGGGGCGAGCAGATGAGATAGCACCACCTGCTGGCGATTCAAGGTAACAACACCGAAACGGGAGAAACAAGCTTGATAAAGACATAGACCAAACTTCTGAACCGAACTTAATCTGAACTGTCCTTCACAGCAGATCAGGGGAACTGACCCTAACTGCAAACTAATTTACCATCTTGAAAAGAAAACTAGAAATCAGACCTGAAAGGACATTGGACTTAAACGAAATGTCTCAGAGTGTGCTTCATTGATTCTATTAGTTTAATGACTTAATTCTATTCCTACTGTATTGTTCCCTTTTTTCTCTTTTCCTTTTCCTTTTCTTCTCTTTTCTTCTGTCTGTAAACTATGTCTTTGTAGAGAGGAACAGCACACTAATAAGGTGGTTGGATAGCTGGTATGTTAGCATCACTATATGTTTTATTTTTGTTTGTATGAGAGTTGGTTCGACTGTAGCTGTGGTCTATTGTTTTTATCTGTTTCAGTATAGGCCTCTCTCTCTATTTGTTGGCACACTCATTTGTTTCCCCCCTTACTCCTCTATCTCTCCACTCCCCTCTTCAACCCACTATCTGCTCCATTCTCTCCCCTCTGCTAACCACATTTTATTTCAGGGAGTAAACCTACAGCCCCACTGCACGGAAAGATTCCAGGGCAGTGGGAAGTGGGTTCCACATTATCCACACGCCTGTCAGCGAATACCAGGACCTGCAGACAGATTTTGAATCACAGCTCTCCCTTTAAGTACATCTCAAAACTGCGAAAAGGACCACCCCCAACCTACAGTGCAACTCCAGAATTGAACAAAGTAAGAGGACATACATAAAGAATAGGAGATTGAACAAACAGAAGTAAAACCAATCCCTTTACCCCTGAATAACAGAATTAAAGAAGACAGTGACATGGAGGGAAGGAAAAAGTAGGGAGGGGGAAAAACCACACAAATGAAGAAAAACCAAAAGAAGAATATAGGTCTTACACAGACCCCTGGGAGATCAGACAATGAGAAAACAGATTCTGGAACACAGACAATGAAGAGTCCCCAGAATAACTGGCTACATGCAACAAACCCAGACATTAAGACATTAATGGAGAGAATTTAAAAAATTGAGAGACAAGAGGAAAATAGGAAGGCGCTGTTGTCAGAAATGACAGCAATAAAGAATACTGTGATGGAAATGAACAACAGACTAATAAGCATGGAAA
>NW_007023187.1:0-1444 GCF_000164805.1 Carlito syrichta
GACTTAACTAGCTAGGCAGCTGGTTGGCAGCTGAATGAACTAGCTGATTTAACCAGATAGCCAGCCGGCTAGCCAGCTGACTTAACTAGCTGGTTAGCCAGCTGACTTAACTAGCTGGCTAGCCAGCTGACTTAGCTAGCTGGCTACCTATCTAGTCAGCTGTGTAGCCATCTGACTTACCTAGCTGTCTTAAGCTAGCAAGCTGACTAGCCAGCTCACTTAACTAGCTAGCTCCCTGCCTAGTCAGCAGTCTAGCCAGCTCTCTTAACTGGGTGAATTAAACAGCTAGCCTGCTTGCTAGCAAGCTGACTTATCTAGCTAGCTACCTACCTGGCCAGCTGGCTAGACAGCTGACTAAACTTGCTGATTTTTCCAGCTAGCCAGTTGGATAGCCAACTGACTTAACTCGCTGACATCACTAGCTAGCCAATTAGCTATCTAGCTGACTTAACTAGCTATCTACCTAACTTGACAGTTGACTAGCCAGTTCTCTTAACTAGCTGAATTAACCAGCTATCCAGCTAGCTAACCAACTGACTAAACTAGCTCACTACCTAGCAAGCTTACTGCCTAGCCAGCTGACTTAACTAGCTGACATACCTAGCTAGCTATCTAGCTAGTCAGTTGACTTAAATAGTTAGCTAACTAGCTAGCTATGTAACTTGCCAGCTGACTTAAATAGTTAGCTAATTAGCTAGCTACCAACTAGCAAGTTGATTTAAATAATTAGTTAGTTAGTTAGCTTACTCATTATCCAACGTGCTATCTAGATGACTTAATTATCTGACTTAACTCGTTAGCTAACGACCTAACAAGCTGACACAACCAACTGACTTAAATCGTTAGCTAACTAGCTAGTTAGCCAACTCATCCAGCGACTTAACTCATTAGTTAACTAGTTAGCTAGCCTACTGAACCAGCTGACTCAACCCATTTGCTAACTAGCTAGCTTGCTGACTCAACCTGGTGACTTAACACATAGGTTACCTAGGTAACTACCTGATTCAACCTGATGACTTAACCCATTAACTTACTAGCTACCTTGCTGTCTTAACCAGCTGACTAAATAAGAAAGCTGACTTAACTAGCTGACTTAGGTAGCTGAGCTAACTAATTTGCTAGATGACTTAACTGGCTGACTTAACGAGTTAGCTAGCTGACTTAACTACCTGAATTATATAGATAGTTAACTATTTAACTAGTTGAATAGTTGACTCATCTAATTACCTAACTATTTAGGTAGCAGACTTAAGTAGCTGACTTAAATAGTTAGCTAACTAGTGAGCTAGCTAACTTAGCTAGCTAGCTGGTTAGTTAGCTGACTTAGCTAGCTGACTTAACTAGTTGGCTAATGAGATAGCTAGCTGATTTAATGAGTTGGTTAACCAGTTAGCTAACTGTTATAACTAGTTGGTTAATGAGTTAACTAGCTGGCTTAACTAGA
>NW_007023188.1:0-348 GCF_000164805.1 Carlito syrichta
TCATTTCTACAATAAATAAAAACTCAGCCAGGCGTAGTAGTAGCGCACGCCTGTAGTTCCAGCTACTTGGAAGGCTTAGGCAGAAGGATCTCTGGAGCCCAGCAGGTCGAGGCTGAGGTGCCTGGGAGTGGGCTACTGCACCCCAGTCTGGGCAACAGAGTGAGACTCCAACTCAAACAAACAAACAAACAAACAAACAAACAAACAAAAAAATACCGCTCTAGAAGGGGTGTCTCAGTGGAGCCTGGCCCTACACCTGAGGATGTCCAACTGAGCCTGGCCTGTCCATCCAAGCCCTCTCATGACAACACTGTCACGAGACACTTTGACCACCTTGTTTCACCCCAA
>NW_007023189.1:0-593 GCF_000164805.1 Carlito syrichta
AGGAGAGATGGTTAGGCAAAAGACGAAAATAATATACTCGGACACATGCTTGCTGAACAGGTGACAAGTTAATGTTAGTTAACACAGAGTTTTTTTGTTTTTTTTTTTGTTTTTTTTTGAGTGGAAGTCTCACTCTGTCAACCAGACTGGAGTGCAGTGGCCGCTTCCGGCCACCGCAGCCTCGACCTGCTGGGCTCCGGCGATCCTTCCGCCTCAGCCTTCCAAGTAGCCGGAATTACAGGCATGCGCCACCACGCCCGGCTGATTTTTTGATTTATTGTAAAGATGAGGTCTCGCTGCCCAGGCGGGTCTCGAACCCGCGGGCTCAAGCAATCCACTCACCTCAGCCTCCCAAAGGCGCGGGATTACAGGCTGAGCCACCGAGCCCGGCTAACACAGAGTTTTTATACCATTCTTAAAGGGGTAAGACAAAGAAAATTCCTTCACGTACATATGCTTTAAAAGTTACCACCATCTAGTGGTTTACAAGTGACAAACAAAGAAAGAATACTATCTACTTTTAGTTAATGAGTCATTATCATAAAGCGAAAAATGATAGTTTTAGTTCTGAGTCCCTAATGACAGTCCTTGAA
>NW_007023190.1:0-313 GCF_000164805.1 Carlito syrichta
CTTGTGTCAGCTATGAAGGCAAAAATAGTATCTATGTCAAATTATGAAAGGTTCAGAAGCTCAAGAACAGCCTAGACAACATAGCGAGATCTCATCTCTACAAAAAAAATCAAAAATAAAAAATTAGCCTAATGTGGTAGTGTATACCTGTAGTCTCAGCTACTTGGGAGGCTGAAGTGGAAGGATCGCCTGAGTCAAGGAGATCAAGGCTGTTGTGAACCATGATTGTGCCACCGCACTCCAGCCTGAATCAAAAAAAATTTTTTAAACCGTTATGAAAGGTTGCCATTACTGATGCTACTCCAACCAAGGA
>NW_007023191.1:0-364 GCF_000164805.1 Carlito syrichta
CAAACACACAGAGGGAAGGGCTTGGGGAAGAGGATTTGTAGTTAAGGAGCCAGGAGCTTTAGGATATTGTACCACCCGGAGTTGTTTGCTCCAGAGTGAAAAGTGGGGGTGCGGGGGAGGGGAGCATTTTGTATGGTTGAAGAAATGGAGCACATTTTCTAAAATAATCTGCATTTTTTAGTGCCCCTATATTTTGTGAAAAATGAATTTTATTCTCAATTACCCAGAAATTCAGGTTCTTTACCCTAGTTTATGTTTTGGAATAAGAATATTCCTACTTCCTTTTTTTTAATTTGGAACAATTTTTTTTTTTTTCAGTATTTTTTATTATGGTTTTGTGGGGTACAGTTAAGGGTTAGGTGTA
>NW_007023192.1:0-2897 GCF_000164805.1 Carlito syrichta
AAAAAACAATTGACAAACATATCAGAAATATCTTGAGGCCGGGTTCGGTGGCTCAGTCTGTAATCCCGCACCGTTGGGAGGCTGAGGTGAATGGATTGCCTGAGCCCGTGGGTTCGGGACTCGCCTGGGCAGCGAGACCTCATCTCTACAATAAATCAAAAAATCAGCCAGGCATGGTAGTTCATGCCTGTAATTCCAGCTACTCGGATGGCTGAGGTGGAAGGATCGCTGGAGCCCAGCAGTTCGAGGCTGCGGTGTCCAGGAGCAGTCACTGCACTTCATTCTGGGTGACAGAGTGAGACTTCAACTCAAAAAAAAAACAACAACAAAATAAAAATAAAAAAAGTAGAGAAAGAGAAGAAAGAGAGAAGATTCACCTCCCCAGGAGGAGGAGGGGGCCAAAGACAGGAAGCATGGCAACAGTCATAGCTCAAAGAGCACATGTCTACCCCAGAGTCTAGCAAGGCAGTGGTCACTGGTTGCTTGTGGTTGAGTCCTTTTGACCATTCCCCTAGATGGGGGAAGATCATTAAGGTGATTGGGTGGTAGTCTGCTTCCACATCATCACAAAGGTGCAGGCAAGCGTAGGTATTGACATCAGGTGATGGACAGCAGGCAGATGGGTGGATTAGTCACATGATTACTGCCATGGTGGGGTTTATTCTTGTCAGATAGGTCACAAAGGACTGATTAGGTTAACCCTGGGACGGGAGGATTTCTGCAAGAGACTTGTTAGACATTTGCAATTCACAAACTCAGACATTTGCAACTCACAAATTCCTGTGACTCTGGCCAGCCAAAGGGTTGACAAGGAACCTAAAAGTTTACTAGAGATTATTATGCTAAACCATAAATGGTTGGGTTGTCCTTGTCTGCATGTGAAGGAGATTTGCCCAGGGAATGGAATAGGCTGCTATTTGTATTGCAGTAGAATGTCTGAGTGGTTTCTTTTTTTTTTTTTTTTTGAGTTGGGGTCTCACTCTGTCACTCTGTCACCCAGGCTGGAGTGCAGTGGCCGCTCCTGGCCACCGCAGCCTCGACCTGCTGGGCTCCGGCGATCCCTTCGCCTCAGCCTTCTGAGTAGCCAGAATTACAGGCACGCCCAACCACGCCTGGCTAATTTTTTGATTTATTGTAGAGATGAAGTCTCGCCTGCCCAGGTGGGGCTCGAACCTGCAGGATCAGGCAATCCACTCACCTCAGCCTCCCAAAGGCGCGGGATTACAGGCTGAGCCACCGAGCCCGGTAAAGCAATGAATCTGGTCTCTGCCACTATCTAGGAAGTACATAGAGTCACTTGGTAAGTTTCTCAGTTTTCAGAAAACCTTCCTCTGCACTTCCCGTGGTCAGAGTTAAGGCAATTAATTCTGGACGGAGCAGATGACATAAACGTCAAGAGAAAAAAATCGCAAATGGTGAATGATTTGACATTTTTGGGCGAGATACAGCCCACAGCCTCTCTGGAAGCTGACTAATTCTTGCAAGAATCCACCCCCAGGCCCATTGCAATGCATAACAAGGTAATTATTTTGTTGGAGGCAATTTAACTTTCCTCTCTTTAGAAAGCAGTGTATCCAGTAGTGAAAAATGGGGTTTAGATCAGGATTTGCTGTACTTTAAGAAAACAGGGTGCGGCCACCTACTCAGTCCTCTCTCCCTGACTGGGGTCGGGGCTGGTCTCATGGCTCCTAAGATGGGAGGTCACTTTTGGGGAGGCCCAGGGCCTAGATACTAACTTCTCTCTAGGGACTGGAGGATCAGGCCGAGTGTGGGGTGCCCAGGTTGGCAGCTGAGCAGTTCTGATTCCCAGGGTCTTCAGGCTCGAGTCATTTGCAAACCACTGTCCAATTCTGACCCCTGCTATCACCAGTTGCCCTGCCTACTGCCCTGTTATTATCTAAGTGGTCTGGGCTCCCCTCAGCTTGAGCTCCTGTGCCTTGGGGACCCACTCTGCAACTCACTGGGCCCCTGAGTTTTTGTGTATCAAATTATTCTAACACAGGAGGCTGAGGTGGGAGGATTGCCCACGCTCAGGAGGTTGAGGCTGTGGTGAGCTGTGATCGTACCAACACATTTCAGCCTGGGCAACAGAGTAAGATTCTCAACTCAAAAAAATATTCTTTAACAATGAGATGGGACAGTGTCACTGACTGTTTAAGTGGTAACAGAGGCTCAGAGACTGGGGGGATGGCGCGGGAGAGGTCACACCCCCATCACAGGCATCCCCTTCATTGTCCTATGACACCATCTTGCCACCCACCGAATGTTCCTCAGGAAAGTACCAGTGTCAGAAATACGAGTCTTCCAGGATTACAGATATGCGGCTACATAGACAGGCTTTCATTTCCAAACTCTTTTAATTATTATCAGAATTACAAGTCCCATGTTGAAATGCGGTCCCCAGCATCTGGGAAGGGCCGGGGGCCGAGGTGGCTGGGTCATGGAGGCTGGTCCCCCTTGGACGGCTTGGTGTTGTTCTTGTGGTAATGACTGAGTTCCCATTGTGTTCCTTTGAGGAAGAACTGGTTTTTAAAATGATCCTGGAACCTGTCCCCCTCTAGCTTCCCGTCTCTCAGTGTGACCTCTGCACATATCCACCCCTTCCCTCCCCCATGACTGGGAGCTTCCAGAGATCTCACCAGATATGGATGCCGGCACTATGCTCCTAATACAGCTTGCAGAAATTGTGAGCTAAACACACCTCTTTTCTCTATAAGTTATCCAGTCTCAGATGCTCCTTCATAGCAATGCAAATGAACTAAGACATTATTTATTTATTATTAAGAATAGTTACAATTTGTTTTTTTGAGTTGGACTATCACTCTATCACCCAGACTGGAGTGCAGTGGCCGCTTCCGGCCACTGCAGCCTCGACCTGCCGGGCTCTGGCGATCCTT
>NW_007023193.1:0-418 GCF_000164805.1 Carlito syrichta
CACATATCCCTCAAGCTTTCTACAAAATCCTTCCATCTGTCCTTTTTTATGGCTAAAAAAATATTCCACTGTATATATACCACATGTATTTTAACCATTCCAGCTTTCATGAGCAACTTGGTTGGTACCATGTTTTATTGCAATTGTGTTTAGAGCTGCAAAAAGCACACTGGTGCAGGTATCATTTTGGAATGGAATGGAATGGAGAGTAATGGAATGGAATGGAATGGAGAGAAACGGAATGGAATGGAGTGAGAGTAACAAAATGGAATGGAATGAAATGGAATGGAATGGAATGGAATGGAATGGAGAGTAACGGTGTGAAATGGAATAGAATGGAATGGAATGGATTGGCGTGGACTGGATGGTAAAGAAATGGAATGGAATGGAATGGAGAGTAATGGAGGGGAAAGGAATA
>NW_007023194.1:0-525 GCF_000164805.1 Carlito syrichta
AATATCTTAAGAAGAAATACAGCTTAGAAAGACAGAGAAACACAAAATAATTCTGCTGTGCAACTTTCCATACTTATAAGTTTTACTGCCATGTATGCACACTGGTTACTAATCACACTCCAATATTATAGGTATAACTGATATCCTATGTCAGAGGCGATCTTCCAGATGGGTCTTTAAAGGCCTCAGCTATGTAGCTATAGATGTTGGCTCCCAACATGTACCTATACCAGGCTGCTTTGAAAATTGTAGCCTTATAATAAAGTTTAATGTCTGAGAGTATGATACCGCCTGCAATAATAAAGTTTAATGTCTGAGAGTATGATACCGCCTGCATTGTTTCTTTTGTTGAGGATTGTTTTGGCTATTCATGGTCATTTTTTTTTCCATATAAATTTTCTGTACAGTTGTTTCCAGGTCCAGGAAGAATGAAGATGATAATTTAATTAGCATTGTGTTGAATCTATTTATTGCCTTAGGTAGGATGGACATCTTAAAAATGTTTGATATTTTCAATCCATGAGC
>NW_007023195.1:0-890 GCF_000164805.1 Carlito syrichta
CCCAAGTAGCTTCCTACTGCACTGCAAAGAGACATTGCTGTGTCCTAACACAGGACTCTATGTCCATCTTTTAGGTCTTGAATGTAAGCGGAAGAAAGTCTTGATTATGGAAGAACTGAGAATGACAGAGAAATCTAACAACTTTGGAATCACAGCTTGGGTATGCCAAAGAGACATATCAGAAGCCTAAGTATCCATAGATTTGTAGGTAGAAAACTGGTTGTTTGACTGTCTAATGTAAATTTGGGGAATTTTTTTAGTTCAAGAAGTGACCTCAACACCTGTAAGTTTTTACCTTTGTCAAAATAAGTATGTTCATGATCAAACATAAAAATGGTCTTGTTTAACAATATGTGTTACTCATGTAAAAAAAATCAGTTTGGCTAATTGAATGTACAATTTGATTATTATTCCATATAATATGAAAATAAAGATTCAAACACTTTTAAAGCAGAAAATATAAAATTAGCTGCTCTGAAATTTTCGTGTAACTTTTGCATATCTTTAACACTACAGCCATATTATGTATGATGACATTTAATCTGCATATTTACATAAATAATTACAAAATATATATATTTCAAGAAATCTACTAATTAGTTCAAATAAAGACTAGAAACAGCCGGGTTTGTTGGCTCAGCCTGTAATCTCATGCCTTTGGGAGGCTGAGGTGAGTGGATTGCCTGAGTCCATGGGTTCAAGACCCACCTGGGCAGCGAGACCTCATCTCTACAATAAATCAAAAAATCAGCCAGGTGTGGTAGCACATACCTGTAATTCTGGCTTTTTGGAAGGCTGAGGTGGAAGGATCACCGGAACCCAGCAGGTCGAGGCTGCGGTCTCAGCCACTGCGCTCCAGTCTGGGTGACAGAGTGAGACTCCAACTCAAA
>NW_007023195.1:2696-3206 GCF_000164805.1 Carlito syrichta
GTAATCCCAGCACTTTGGGAGGCTGAGGTGAGTAGATTCCTGAGCATGAGGGTTCGAGACCACCCCGAACAACTTGGCAAGACCTCGTCTCTACAATAAATCAAGAAATTAGCTGGGCATGGTAACGCATGCCTGTAGTTCTAGCTACTTGGATGGCTGAGGCAGAAGGATTGCCAGAGCCCAGCAGGGTGATGCTGGGGTGGCCCTGAGTGTGCCACTGTATGCCAGCCTGGGTGATATAGTGAGATTCCAAATGGAAAAAGAAAAAAAATACTAAGTGACCTATCACAGAAACAAAGAACTGAATACCTTATATTTTCACTCATAAACAGACCTTGAACAATTATCCTAATATCATAAGAAAGGAATTGGCAGTAGTGGAAAACTGCCAAGGGAGAAGGGGATGGGATCAGCAGTAATGGGCAACTGCCAGAGGGGGTGGGGTGTGGGGGGTGAGGAGATCACCTCCTCAACAAGGGTGCTTGCATAATGAACATTTGTATACCTAAC
>NW_007023196.1:0-743 GCF_000164805.1 Carlito syrichta
TCACCTGGCTGGCCAGCTGCCTAGCTTGTTAATCAACTAGTTAAGTCAGCTGTCTAACCAGCAGGCTAGCTAGTTAAGTCACCTCATTAAGTCAGTTGGCTAGCCAGCTCAATAGCTAGTTAAAAAGCTAGTTAATTCAGATGGCTAGATAGCTGTCTGGCTACTTATTTTCACTAGTAAAGTCAACTGGCTAGCTAGGTAGCCAGCCAGTAAATCAGCTAGTTAAATCAACTTGCTTGGTAGATAGCTAGCTAGGAAGCTAGCTAGTTATTTCAGCTAGTTAAGTCAGCTGTTTGACTAGGTAGCTAGTTAGTTAGGTCAGCAAGTTACATCAGTTGTCTAGTTAGTTAAGTCAGCTAGTTAAGTCAGCTGACTACCCACCTGCCTAGGTTTGGTAGCTAGCTAGTTAAGTCAGATGGCTTGCCAGCTGGCTAGCTTGTTAAGTCAACTAGTTAACTCAGCTCACTAGCCAGCTGGTTAGCTAGGAAGTTACGTAGTTAAGTCAGCTGGCAAGCCATCGGAATACATAGATATCTAGCTAGTTAAGTCAGCTGGCTAGCCAACTGTCTAGCTAGTGATGTCAGCTAGTTAAGTCAGCTGGCTAGCCAACTGTCTAGCTAGTGATGTCAGCTAGTTAAGTCAACTGGCTAGCCAACTGGCTAACTAGTTAAGTCACCTAGTTAAGTGAGCAGGCTAGCCAACTGGATAGCAGGTTATGTCAGCTAGTTAGTTCAAGTGGCTAG
>NW_007023197.1:0-415 GCF_000164805.1 Carlito syrichta
GCTCCCTAGCTAGCAAGCGGGCTAGCCAGCTGCCTTAACTAGCTGACTTAGCTTGCAAATTACCTAGCTCGCCAGCTGACTAAATAGTTAACTAACTAGCCAGCTACCTAGCTAACCAGTTGACTTAAGTAGTTAGCTAACTACCTAGCTAACAAGCTGATTTATATTATTAGCTGCCTAGCTAGCTGGCTGACTTAACCAGATGGCTACGAAGTTAGCTTACTCATTATCTAACATGCTAGCTAGCTGACTTTATCATCTGACTTAACTCCTTAGCTAATGAGCTACCTAGCTGACTCAAGCAGCTGACTTAACTTTAACTTGTTAACTAACAAGCTAGCTACCAGACTAATACAGATGACATAACTGGTTAGCTAACTAGATAACTAGCATACTCAATAAGCTGACTCAACCC
>NW_007023198.1:0-598 GCF_000164805.1 Carlito syrichta
CTGAAACCTTCCAATTCCCATTCCCTCCTCAATACCTGTACTCCTGCCAAATGCCTGAAGCCCTTCCAGCACCTGAATCCTTCCATATCCTGTACGGTTTCCAATACCCATACCCCAACCAACTCCTGAACCCATTCCAGCACCTGAAACCTTCCAATTACCGTTCCCTTTCAATACCTGTACCCCTACCAAACTCCTGAACCCTTTCCAGGACCTGAAGCGTTCCATATCCTGTTCCCTTTCCAATACCCATACCCCAAAACAACTCCTGAACCCAGTCTGGCACCTGAACCGTTCCAATTCCCGTTCCCTTTTCAATACCCGTACCCTAAACAATCTCCTGAACCCCTTCCAGGTCCTGAACCCTTCCGTTTCCAGTACCCGTTCCAACACACATACCCCAATCCAACTCCTGAACCCATTCCAGCACCTGAACCCTTCCAATTCCCGTTCCCTTTCCAATACCTGTACCCCATCCAAAGTCCTGAACCCCTTCCAGGACCGGAACCCTTCCATTTCCTGTACCCTTTCCAATACCCAACCTAAACCAACTCCTGAACCCATTACAGTACCTGAAACCTTCCAATTCCCGTTCCCC
>NW_007023199.1:0-572 GCF_000164805.1 Carlito syrichta
TCATGGGCTCAGGCCATCCTTCTCACCTCGGCCTCCCAAAGTGCTGGGATGTCAGGCTGAGCCACTGACCTGGACTACATGTTTTCAAATTACATAAATAAGCAAAGGCTGGCTACTGTTCCCAGTGCCAACCGCAGATTCTGAGACCCCCCCCAAGTCACCCCATCCCCTGGTGGTCACACGTTGTAGCCTGCCCTCCCCTTGAAGGCGGGCAGGGCAGTGACGGCTTCTAACCCAGAGAAGGCCAAGGAGGCCAGGAGGTGTCCGGGCACTGCATGACGTAAGATGGTGGCTTCCAACTTGCCGCCTGATGAAAGCCGCTGAGGTCAAGCTCCAACCCATGCCCCAAAGAGAACTGAGCCCACCCCGGGCAACCAAACCCTGCCAGTGACCACAGCCCAAAACAACTAATTCCCCACCACTGCCTGGACCTCCTGGACTCAGGAAGTAGCTGGGACGACAGGTGTCACCACGCACCTGTAATTTTTGGTAGAGATGAGATCTTGCTATGGTGCCCAGTCTGGTTTTGAACTCCTGAGTTCATCTAACCCTCCTGCCTCAGCCTCCCAAAG
>NW_007023200.1:0-789 GCF_000164805.1 Carlito syrichta
CTCTTACCCTGAGGTCTACTGAGGTCCTTTACCAACTTATACAGTAGAAAATATGGAGACGTGTGTACTTTTTCCTGGAGATACGGGTCTTAAGTTGTTTATCAGATTTTCTTTCTTTTTTGTTTTTTTTGAGTTGGAGTCTCACTCTGATGCCCAGGCTGGCCTCAAACCTGGGAGCTCAGGCAATCCACTCGCCTCAGCCTCCCAAAGTGCTGGGATTAAAGGCTGAGCCACAGAGCCTGGCCTGTTTATCAGATTTTCGTGTTAAGTTTGAGAGCCATGGTGTGTATCATCTCTATTTCTTAGTGGTGATTTAATTTAGCTGTTAAGTGTTTGGATATCAGTGATTTAATTTAGCTGTTAAGTGTTTGGATATCAGTGATTTAATTTAGCTGTTAAGTGTTTGGATATCAGTGACTGGTCTAATTTTATTTATTTATTTATTTATTTATTTATTTATTTATTTATTTATTTATTTATTCATTCATTCATTCATTCATTCATTTGAGTTGGAATCTCACTCTGTTGTCCATACTGGATTTATTTATTTGAGTTGGAATCTCACTCTATTGTCCATACTGCAGTGCAGTGGCATGCTCCTGGCCACCGCAGCCTTGCCCTGCTGGGCTCTGGCAATCCTTCCGCCTCAGCCTTCCAAGTAGCTAGAACTACAGGCGCATGCTACCACGCCTGGCTAATTTTTGATTTATTTAGAGACGAGGTCTTGCCAAGTTGCCCAGGTGGGTCTCAAACCCGTGGGCTCAGGCAATCCACTCGCCTCAGCCTCCC
>NW_007023201.1:0-317 GCF_000164805.1 Carlito syrichta
CCCTGATCCCTAATGCTCAGTGGGCCTCCGTGGCCAGCTCCAAACAGTCGGGGTTCTCTGAATCTCTTTTGTTTGAATTTTTGCATCACTGCTAAGATGAGGGAAGTTTTCTTGAATTATTTCATGGAAATTTCTTCCAGTATGGTCTCGGTCACTCTTTCTGCCTCAGGAAGGCCAATTACTCTTAGGTTTGGTCTCTTGAAGTAATCTTTCATCTCTTGAAGGTTTTGTTCTGTCTGTTTAAGCTTCTTCTCTTCTATGTTGTCGGTGACCTGCACTGACCAGGGAAGGGTTAGGACCGCACCGGTGAATCAGAA
>NW_007023202.1:0-476 GCF_000164805.1 Carlito syrichta
GAGAGACTGTGTGTGTGTGTTTCATCAACCATGCATTCTACCAAAATTTATTTGGGTTCCTCCATTAACCTGAAACTGTGCTGGGTTCTGATAATAAAGAAATGAGTCAGGTGTGGTCTCTGCCCTGGCAGAGCTCATGTATTCCAGTGTGGAGACAGACACATAAATGGGTGCTTAAAAGCAATGCAGTGGGTGTGAAAGGAAACATTAGGGAGGGGCAGCTAATTCATCTGTTGGAACAGTTTGTCAAATATTTAGAAGAAGCTGTTATTTGTGAGTCTGACAGAATAAACCAAGAGCTAGCCTGGAGGGAAAGGAGACAAAGAACAGGCCTGGGTGGATATTTTTGGCACAGGGGTCACATAAGCAAAGTACTGAGGAAAGAAGCAGCCTAGAGGGAGTGAGGTAGCAAGGGGCAGGAGATGAGAGAAGAAAAACCTGAGGTTGCAGAGAGATCAGGGAGGGCTCAGAGGGAC
>NW_007023203.1:0-957 GCF_000164805.1 Carlito syrichta
CTCACCTCAGACTCCCAAGGTGCAGGATTATAGGCTGAGTCACCAAGTCCAACTTTATTAGCATTACTAAGTAATACCTGAGTATACATAATTATTCATAATGATATATGGCTTTATTTTACTTTGCATCTCGTGAATTGCTCAGTGAAATTGCTCAGTTGAAAAAAAAATTGTTACTAAGAAGAAAATGATCTTTAAAAAATCTTGATATGCTGAACTTGTAATATATATACAAGAAAATTGATTACTTTACTCAATTTCCAATCATTTGTTTTTTATTCAGGAAATGTTTGTTGCAGCCCAGGTTATGACAGGTAATTTGCTTAGTTCTGGAAATTCAGTGAATTGATTGGAAGACAAAGGGGACACAATGACCACTTTCATGGATTTTTTAGACTCATTATATCATAAATGATTATTAATAAAAGAGGTTTAGGTTTAGGGTTAGTGTTAGTGGCCCATCTCTTTGATGTCAGAACTTGATTATTTTCCTGGGGTACTGTAGCTTTTAGGGTTGTAGAGTTATACCTGTAAATAAATTTCAGCAGAGAAAGGTTAACTAATAATGGCATTGAATTCAACACTTAATGATGTAATAGTTATAAAACTTTACTGACTTTTGTTCACAAAGTAAATCACAATCCCTAAGCATTTTACAGGACTCTGCATATGTGTTTCAAATGCTGGGGAAGATACAAAGATGTATCCTCAGGGGGTATAAAGTTCTGTTGAGGGAGGAGATAAAGTGGAGGATGACTGAGCAGACACCCTCTATAGGTGACACATGAATGATCAAGCAGTGGCTAGTTTACAGATTTATAGAAGGGAGAAGCCATGTGGTATATAGTGATTATGGACTGTTTAATGAATTACGTGCAACTTGGTTTGGCCTTGAAATATAAGTACGTTCAAACCTGGGATCAGAGGACAACATTCTAAGAAAAGCGACCTGCATGA
>NW_007023204.1:0-636 GCF_000164805.1 Carlito syrichta
ACAAAGATCAGAATATCACATGTTCTCACTCATATAATGGACCTTGAACATCCAATGTAATACTATAACAAAATGACTGACGGTAATGGGAAACTATGGGGGGGAGGGGGAGGGGATTAACAGTAGCAAATATCTGTCTGGGGCTGGGAAAACACCTTTTATCAACAGGGTGTCTGAATGAAACGTAATTGTACACCTAATCCTTAACTGTACCCCACAAAACTATAATAAAATTACTGATTAATTAAAAAAAAAAAAAAAAAAAAGAATATATTTAAAACTCTCAAAGCTCAATAATAAAAAAACAAAAAAAAGTTGATAAAGATTAAAAGATTTAGACATACATTTGACCTAAGAAAATATTTGGAAGTCGAATAAGCATAGGAAAAAATGCTCAACATCATTAGGCATTACAGAAATGCAAGTTAAAACCACAGTGATATACCACTATTAATGCATTAAAATGGGTAAGATTTTTTAAAACTGATTATATTAAACGATGGCAAGGATGCTGAACAACTGGAACTTTTATACGTTGCTGGTGGGAATGCAAATTGTTCAGCCACTTAGGAAAACAGTATGGCAATTTCTTGTAAAGTTAATGAAGCACTAATCATACAACCTAGAAACCTTACT
>NW_007023205.1:0-442 GCF_000164805.1 Carlito syrichta
GGCAAGGCTGCAGTGGCCGGAAACGGCCACTGCACTCCAGTCTGGGCGACCGAGTGAGACTCCAACTCAAAAAAAAAGATGTATGGGTAGCCAACAGATACATGAAAAAGTGCTCAGCCTCACTCAGCATTTCATCAGAGAAAAGCAAATCCAAACCACAATGAGATATCCCCTAAGTCCAGTAAGAATGGCCATCATTAATAAAGCAAACAACAACGGATGCTGGTGAGGATGCAAAGAAAAGGGAATGCTTCTACACTTCTGGTGGGAATACAAACTAGTTCAACCTCTATGGAAAACAGCGTGGCAGTTCTTAAAAGGACTAGAAATTGACCTTTCATATGACTCAGCAACCCCCCTACTGGGAATATACCTGGAAGAACTCAAATCATTCTATAAAAAAGATACCCGCACACACATGTTTATTGCAGCACTATTCACA
>NW_007023206.1:0-819 GCF_000164805.1 Carlito syrichta
GAGCCTGTGTCCTGAATAATTAGCATACATGGGAGTTCAAATGTCGACTGAACTTCTATGGCAGAATAGCATAGAATAATAATACACACACTTGGACTTGAATATGTTGTATATTTGGCTCTTGTGCCAGCATGAGCTCCATGGAGCTCTTTCACACCATTACACCGAAGAAGGCGTGATGTCTAGGAGCTAAGCCTGATCGAGTGAAGGCTGCTCTTGAGAGCAGTGCCCAGGAAAGGAGGGACCTGGTGTCATACCAGACAGACAGTCACCCTGTTGTCATGGAGCAAGTTCCGCGGAAGGGCCATGACCAGAACGGGAAGCAGGAGGCAGTTAAGGAAGGATGTAGCTTCTGATAACAAATCTCCAATGTGATACGAAATTGGAGTTTGCAGATCGCACACAAATATTACATTAGAAAAGAGAAACGGGCAAGAATCATCTCTCCAATCCATCCAAAAATTATCCGGGCGTGGTAGCACGCGCCTGTACTTAGAGCTACTTAGAAGGCTGAAGTTGAAGGATCGGCGGAGCCCAGCGGGTCCAGGCTGCGGTGGCCGGGAGCGGCCACTGCACTCCAGTGTGGGCGACAGAGTGAGACTCCATCTCCAAACCATAACAGAAAAAAGTCAGGTTCCGTGACTCAGCCTGTAATCCTGCGATTGAGGAGGCTGCGGGGAGAGGACAACCTAAGCCCGCGGGTTCGAGACCCACCTGGGCTCCTTGGGGAGTCCTCATCTCTACAATAAATCAAGAAATCAGCCGGGCGTGGTAGCACATGCCTGTAATGCCAGCTCCTCGGAAGGCTGAAGCGGAAGG
>NW_007023207.1:0-408 GCF_000164805.1 Carlito syrichta
CCACCCACCCATCTATCCACCCACCTGTCCATACATCCTTCCATCCACCCACCCATCCATCTATCCATCCACCTGTCTATCCATCCACCTGTCCACCCACTTGCCCATCCATCTGTCCACCCACCCATCCATCCATCCATCCACCCATCCACCCACCTGTCCACCCACCCGTCCATCCATCCACCCATCCATCCACCCCTCCATCTTCCCATCCTGCCACCCCTCCATCCTCCCATCCACCCACCCACCTATCCATCCATCCATTATTCAAACCATTAACCCAACCATCCCCTCCCCAGTTCCTCCTCCCTGATCAACCAGTCCAGGGCACCTAAAATGCACGCCACCGAGAGTCACTCCTTTGGCCTGCATCTTTATCTCTCGGGAAAAAAAGTCTCCATGAAAATG
>NW_007023208.1:0-319 GCF_000164805.1 Carlito syrichta
TCTCCATTCCATTCCTCTCAATTCCATTCCATTCCTCTACATTCCATTCCATTCCTCTACATTCCATTCCATTTCAATCCATTCCATTCCATTCCTCTCTATTCTGTCCTTTCCCTTTGATTCCATTCCATTCCTCTCCATTTCATTCCATTCCATTCCATCCATCTCCATTCTATTTCTCTCCATTCCTCTCAATTCCTCTTCAATCCATTCCATTCCATTCCATTTTTCTTTATTCCATTCCATTCCTCTACATTCCATTCCATTCCTCTACATTCCATTCCATTTCAATCCATTCCATTCCATTCCTCTCTATTCA
>NW_007023209.1:0-624 GCF_000164805.1 Carlito syrichta
AAATTTAGATAATTGACAAGTCTGGATGTTATCTTTGATCTTAACTAAAACGATGTCCCAATCCTGAGAGGAAAACTGCTCAAAAGCTGTTCAATACTATTAACAACAGCCAAAAGTTTCTAATCTAAAGAAAGTGCTAAAATATTATTGCTTGTGCTATAACCAAGCTACGACAGAACACTGTGACCCACAATAGTAACAGACTACCTCGTGGGCAACCCCTTCATTTCCCCTACTACTGTGGGAGCTTTTCTGTCTTTTCAATCAATCCTGCTTAAAAAAACAAAACAAAAACACTACCTCTTTCAGGAAATTCGTGAATGGCCACTTATCCCTGGAGAAGTTTATGGATAGGTGTGAACACCTAGTTTCCTTCAGTTCTTGGGAATGAAACCACCATGTCTTCCACATTTGGCAGAGTACTGTACACAAGTCCTTGAAACCTAAAGATTGCTCACTAGTCAAGGTCCCTCCCATTATGATGTCAAAGTGCAGGAGGACCTGCTTGAGGCTGATGTCACAAAGGGCAGGAGGACCTGCTTGTTTCCCTGGGCATGCTTACATCTTTTAATTTAAATATTAGCCTTTTAGGCAACCTACAGATACATTGAAATAACCTTTAAG
>NW_007023210.1:0-750 GCF_000164805.1 Carlito syrichta
ACTTTAGTTAGCAAGCTGGCTTGCCAGCTCACTTAACTAGCTAGCTACCTACCTAGCCAGCAGGCAAGGTCGGTGACTTAACTAGCTGACTTGAACAGCTAGCCTGCTGACTAGCAAGCTGACTTATCTAGCTAACTACCCACTTAGCCAGCTGGCTGGACAGCCAACTAAACTAGCTGACTTAACCAGCTACCCAGTTGGCTACCCAGATGATTTAACTCAATAACATCACTAACTAGCCAGATAGCTATCTAGCTGACTTAACTAGTTAGCTACCTACATTGCCCATTGGCTTATCAGCTCTCTTAACTAGCTGGATTAACCAACTAGCCAGCTGGGTAGTCAACTGACTTAACTGGCTTGCACCTTAGCTAGCCAGCTGGCTAGCCAGGTGACTTAACTAGCTGACTTAACAAGCTAACTACCTAGCTAACCAGCTGACTTAAATAGTTTGCTAAATAGCTAGTTACCTAGCTAGCCAGCTGACTTAAGAAATTAGCTAACTACCTATCTACCTAGCTAACAAGCTGACTTAGTTAGCTGCCTAGCTAGCTTGCTGACTTAACCAGATGGCCACATAGTTAGCTTACTCATTATCTAACATTCTAGCTAGCTGACTTAATCATCTGACTTAACTCGTTAGCTAATGAGCTAGCTGGCTGATTCAACCAGCTGACTTAATTTGTTAGAAAACTAGCTAGCTAGCTGACTAATCCAACTGACTTAACTTGATAGCTAACTAGCTAGCTA
>NW_007023211.1:0-324 GCF_000164805.1 Carlito syrichta
ATGTAAAAATTAGCATTCATCTTGAATCAAAATCACTTGTAAGTTAGGCATGAAAGAAACTTTACTTAATTTGACACCAAATCAAGAGTAAGTATCATAGTTCATGGTCATAACTTGGTTGCATTAGAAATAGATAAAAGCCAAGGATGCCTTTTTCTTTTTTCACCCACTTTACCCCGCCATCACTGAGGATTATCCCACAGAAAGAAGAAGAAAGAGGAGGAGGAGGAGGACGAAGAGGAGGAGGAGTAGAATGTGCTATGGCATTTTCCTGTGTATTCTGGAGAGATCATGCTTATGTGCAGACAGAGTGACGCTTAACAC
>NW_007023212.1:0-806 GCF_000164805.1 Carlito syrichta
AGAATATTTGAATAACCTACATTAAGTTAATTTGTGTTCTAAAGAAAACCTGAGTTCTAAAAATAGGTTGACACATGTAATGCTCAGGATTTCTGTTAGCTTCCTGCCTGTTTGTGTGGTGGTGGCTACTGTGCATGTGCGTGAGAGGCAAGCATTCCAGCTGTCCTAGGAGTCTCTCTGAGAGGCTCCAGATCTGCTGGGACCATTGGGAGTGGCTGCGGGCTCTGACAATTCTGCTGCTAACAATTTTAAACAAAGCAGATGATCCAGTCAACTTGGACTAACTCATTTTTCTATCTCCTCTGCCTTTCTTTGTATTGCTTGCTGAAAGGCAAGAAACTCAGGGAGAAAGAAATGCAAGTTAGAGTGTAGCGTGGGTCACTGACTCCAAATGAAAAAATTATTGCAAGTCATTCCACTGTCAGACCCTTAAATTAGCATATGTGAGACCTCTGCCCTTATTTCTCGATTGCAAATAAGATTAGACAATTTCTTCTATCTACCACATATTGAACCTAAGGGGTAAGATATTTAGAGGAGAGAGTACCCTTCTGAATGAAAAAATTATTGCAAGTCTTTCCACTGTCAGACCCTTAAATTAGCATATGTGAGAACTCTGCCCTTATTTCTCTATTGCAAATAAGATTAGACAATTTCTTCTATCTACTACATATTGAACCTAAGGGGTAAGATATTTAGAGGAGACAGTGTTGACCCGAGACTCTAATGAGAGAGATAGAGACCACAAAGAGCCAGCTCCAATGCAAACACATGAGGGTCTTTATTCAGGCTCAAGTCTGGGCTCA
>NW_007023213.1:0-801 GCF_000164805.1 Carlito syrichta
GGAAAGACAGGGATGCGCCACCATGCTCGACTCATTGTGTTTATTCTTGTAAAGATGAGGTATTCCAAGGGTGCATGGCTGGTCTTGAATGAAGTAGCTCAGGCCATCCTCTCGCCTCGGCCTCCCAAAGCACTGGGTGACAAGCATGAATTCCCACGTTCAGCCTTCAAACCTCTATCGGAGCACCACCATGAGGCCTGCTCCCTTGAGACGACCCCAGACACCAGAGATGGCAGCCAGAGTCATCCACCAAGCCCATACAGGAGGAGAGCCTGTTGCAGGGCTGTGTCTTCACAGGGGCAGCCAGCCCCCTGAATGCCTTATTCCCCAGGGTGGACTCACTCTATCCTCCTAGGTGCCACCTTGGTGAAAAGGAGGGCGTGACCTCAAACATTCAGGGGCATGGGGATGGCAGAGCACTCAGGGATGGTGAGACAGAAAGATGGCCAGAGCCTGGGAGCTCGAGACTAGGCTGGACACCATAGTAAGCCTGCACATAGACCCCAAGAAAAACCCAGGAAACCTTGGGTGAGAGCAGGCCTCGGCGGGAGGATCGCCTCCGGCCAACAGTTCAAAATCAAGCAGGAAGACCCAGATGATGCCCAAATGGAAAGCCTGTGATCACAGCAGATTTGGAGGCCCAGGCTGAGGGAATGGCCTGAGTTGGGGTGTTTGAGAGCTGTCTGGGCAAGCTAGTGAGGAATGAAAAGAAGGAAAGAAAGAAAGAAAGAAAGAAAGAAAGAAAGAAAGAAAGAAAGAAAGAAAGAAAGAAAGAAAGAAATCCATTCTCCTGCAACACTT
>NW_007023213.1:2126-2756 GCF_000164805.1 Carlito syrichta
ACGTGGGGGACTGCTGGAGTCAGGGAATTCGAGACCATCTTTGGCTGTGTAGTGAGACCTTGTTGCTCCCCATACACAAACACTGGAGTTGCACATGGTGGCGCTTGTGATCCCAGCTACACAGGATGCGGTGCCTCCATCCCTGGGGGTTCCTTGTGTCACCTCTGCCGACAGAAAGTGTGAGTCCAGGCTGGGCACCATGTGTAACGGCCATCAGGACGATGCCCTGGGAGTACAAGGCAGAAGGCTGCCTGAGCACAAGGATCAGAGACCAGCCAGGGCAAAGTGGGCTGACCTCATCTTGGTGAGAGGTCCCCAAAATCGAGTCATGCGTGGTGGCCCCCGGAGTCCCAGGTACTTGGGGACCTAGGCAGGAGAACCACCTGAGCCCCATAGGTCAAAGCCCCGGGAGTCATGATCATTCTGTTGTGCCCCATCCTTACCAACGGAGACTCTGGTGACAATAAAGACACATCTCATGTGCGTCATGATGGGCGTCCATGATTCCCTGGGGAAAGGTCCAAGGGGACATGTGATGATTGAGTGATCAGGAGAGGAAAGGACCCTCCCCCCACCCGAAGGTGGTAGACATGATGACCAGAACCTGCGCTGGCCGCTGCGTTGCCATAC
>NW_007023213.1:3833-6246 GCF_000164805.1 Carlito syrichta
TGCAGGGGGTGTCTCCTCTGGGGTGCCCACACCTCCACCCATCTCGTTCCTCAGGGTGTACCTGCTCGCTCCTCCCAGAAGCCACCTTGGGGAAAGGGAGGGCATGACTCTCAAGCTTTTGGGGGGATGGGGACATCTTGGCAATTCACACCTGTCTCCTTGGCACTTGGGGAGGCTGAGATGGGAAGATGGCTGGAGACTGGGAGCTCGAGACCAGTCTTGACACCATAGCAATTCCTCACCTCAAAGCCAAGCCACCCCAGAAAACCTTGGGTGAGGGCAGGGGTTAGAAAGAGTATCGCCTCTGGCCCAGAGTTAAAGACCAAGCAGGAAGACCAAGATATCGACAAAATTGAAAGTATGTGATCACAGCAGTTTGAAAGCCTCAGGCCAAGATGATGGTCAGATTCGGGAGTTTTGAGAGCAGCCTGCTCAGCCTAGTGAGGAAAGAAAAGAAAGAAAGAAAGAAAGAAAGAAAGAAAGAAAGAAAGAAAGAAAGAAAGAAAGAAAGAAAGAAAGAAAGAAAGAAAGAAAGAAAAAAAGAAAGAAAGAAAGAAAGAAAAGAAATCCATTCTCCTGCAAACTTTCTGCCCTCAGTCATACGCTCCCCCACTCTGCCCACATATGAAGGTCCCCCAAGCTCGACACCTTTCAGTCCCAACCTTCTGCAATGACTGCCTCCACTTTGATGCGGGAGTTGCCGAAGTTTCCTGGCCAGGATCCTGTCGACTCTCCTCTCCAAGGTGAGAAATATTCCCCTCAAACTCAGCAACAAGGACCTTCCACCAAGAAAGTCCACAGACACATCTCCCACCTGTGGACATTCCTTCCTTCCAATCCCATTTTTCCTGGCTCTAAAGCCAGTCGCCCTGTGAACACAACACTCCCAGTTGAGAATCTGTGTACAATTCTGATGTTTTCGGAGACAGAGTCTGACTTTGTGTCCCAGGCTGGAGCCCGGGGACAGGACCACCATTCAATGTCGGCCTCGAAATCATGGACTCTGATGATCCTCCTGCCCCAGCCTCTGGAGTGGCCAGGACAAAGGGCACCTCAACCCCAGACCACATGTTTAAATGGGTGTGGAGCCAGGGTCTCCCCTTCTGGCCCAGGCTGGCCTTGGGCTCATGGGCTCAAGCAATCCTCCCACCTTGACCTCTCAGTACTGGGATTCAGGGTATTGGTCGCCAGGGCAGGCTTTCTGGGTTGTTTTTGTCAAAGACGAGTCTGGGCTTGGGAGCTCATACTCATCATCCCAGCATTTTGGGAGGCAGACCAGCGGCTGGACTGAGCTGGTGGGCGGATACCTGCCCGGGCACCTTGGCAAGAACCCATCTCTACCCTCCATCCCAAATGAGCTGGGCCTGTTGGCACGCACTTGTCATTCTGGTTCCTGGGAAGGCCGGGTAAAGGCACACTAGAGCCCGGTGGGGCAAGGCTGCGGTGGCCAAGAGCAAGCCTCCACTCTTCAGCCTGGGTGATGGAGTAAGACTCTGACTCAATGGAAAAAAGGGAAAAAAAGCACAACATCCCTTTGTGTATGGAGTTGGGATCACCGTGAACAGAGATCATTTGGGAAGGAGACCCTATCCTTGGGCCTAGAGTTCCCAACAGATGGTGGTTGGGCAGACATTCAGGCTGTGGCTTTGGGAGGCCAAGGCAGGGGAACACTGGAGCCTGGTAGTTTGAGACCAGCCTGGACCACATAGTGAGATCTCCCCGCTCCCTGGAACGAAAACACTGGAGTCTTGCATGGTGTCTCTTGCAGTTGCAGCTACACTGCTTGCAGTGTCCTCCATCCCAGGGCTTTCTTTTGGATCACCCCTGCCAACATAACGTGTGAGTTCAGGCTGTGCACCATTGCTCATGGCTGTCATCCCCGTGCCCTAGGAGGCTGAGGTGGGAAGCTTCCTGAGCCCAGGGATCACAGACCAGCACGGGCGATGTGGACAGACTTCATTTCAGAGAGAGTTCCCCAAAATTGTGTTATGCATGGTGGCCCCTGGAGTCCCGTTTTCTAGGGGGTCAAGGAGGGATGACTGCCTGAGTCTCGCAGGTCAAGACCCTGGAAGCCACAATCGTGTCACCGTGACCCAGCCCAGCCAAAGGAGACTCTGGTGATAAAATGATGCCCACCATGTGTGTCACAATGGGCATCCATGGCTCCCCAAAGAAAGATCCGTGTAGGCTGAGGACAATGGAGGGATCAGGAGAGGAAGGCACCCTCCCCCCACCTGAATGTGGCAGACCAGGCAACCGTAACCTGTGCTGGCCATGGTTTTGCCATTCCACCTTGATCACTCTGTGCCCGACGGCCGCCTTATCTCACGTCCGTCTCTTCTGTGAGCTAACACGTGTCTTTGCCATATGGTTCAATTGTGGATGGTGGAGGCAGGCCTTCTGGGATGCGTGG
>NW_007023214.1:0-682 GCF_000164805.1 Carlito syrichta
AGCAAGCAGTAAGTAATGTATTCCACTCCAGAAAACCTCAGTGGTAACATCAATCTGGCATTTAACCCTTACTTCTTAACTTCTCACACATTCTCCACACCTAAGTGTGTCCTCTCCCAGAGGCAGTTCATTGGAGAATCACTATTATCTGCTCATTCATTCACAGAAAGAGAAATTTAGCGATTAACAGGATCACAGAGAAGGGGAGACATGAGAACATACCCCAATATGAAATTACAAGATGAAGTAAAGGGGCCTGGCCACTCCAGCTACTGATAACTGTATTGAAATTAAAAAAGAACTTTTGTCACTTCTTCGCTGGCCAATAGGGCCAGTTATCTAAAACTCTTTGCTAGAATTCAAAAACATACCAGAGCAAGGCCCTTCAACCAAACTCAGATAATTACTTTTGACAAATGTTCTGCTTGAACATAATGGAGTTGCTCAAATGCTTTTAAAAATGACCACACTTAAAACAGTAAAACAATCTTTACAAAGTCAACCCAATAACACATCCTGGTGCATTCGCCCCCAACACACACACACACACACACACACACACACACACACACAGTCACATACCCTCGGTGCCTGCAGTTGACTTTCTTTCGGGCCAACTGATAACAGATGGTAAGTTGGTGAATAAATATTTAATTTATGCAACCCAAATCCTGAAAGTCTG
>NW_007023215.1:0-731 GCF_000164805.1 Carlito syrichta
TGTTGGCCACTGTTCTCTTCCACTTTCCTGGATAGTTTAATTCCTAGCTGCTATGAATTAAGTCCAGGACACACTTTTCACACTGCTCCATCACATTTTTGTATAAGAATAGCAGCCTGTGCTCAGATGCGGAGGTCCAGTCTCCGCTGATCAGGGTATGAGTTGGGGGGAGAGAATGAGAAAAGAAAGAGACAGAGAAACAGCAGGATTGGGAGGGTCCTCTCCCAGGTAGCTGAGAGAAAGAGAGAGAACTTTTCAGTTTTATCCCACGCCTCTTATACAGGACAAATTTCTCACAAAGGAAGGCCAAACCATACAGGCAGGATATGTTAATATCTGAGTTAAATCACACAAGCAGAGTAAGTATCAATGACTAAACTATGCATATCTTAACATCTATGCTAAGCAAGGCAATCACTTAGGATGAGCAGGTTCCTGGCCAGACTTGGCACCCCTTGGTTATCCACAGAAATGCAACTAAAACATCAGGGAAGACAAGGGAAATGTGGCTTAGTTCCTTGAACATAAGTCAAAGAACACAAACCTTGTCAGCTTGTGTTCTTGGTTTCCTTCACTCAGAATGTTACTTGATTTCAATTCTCTTTAGAGTTAACACAGATGTTGGTCCTCCTATGAAGTATCCTGGTCTATGTTGCTCAGAAACTCTTAATGTTTTGCATGTACCACAGTGATACTACCACATTTTCCTCTTCAACTGTCCTATACCACAT
>NW_007023216.1:0-1441 GCF_000164805.1 Carlito syrichta
TTTGTTGTAAAGTTCTTTCACATCAATGGTTAGGAAGATGCCGAGGTATTTTATTTTTGGGGTGGCTATTGAGAATGAGATTGTGCTTTTTATTTGGATCTCCGCCTGCTTGTTGTTGGTGTATAGGGATGCAGTTGTCTTTTGCATATTTATTTTGTACTATGAGATTTTGCCAAAGTCCTTTATCAGTGCAAACATATTTTTGACAGATTTTCGTGTATTTTCAAGGTATAAGATTATATCATCAGCAAAGAGGGATAACTTGATTTCCTCTTTTCCTATTTGGATATCACTTATTTCCTTCTCTTGTCTAATTGCCCGAGTTAGGACTTCCAGAACAATATTGAACAAGAGCGGTGAGAGTGGGCAACCTTATCTTATTCCACTTTTCAGGGGAAATGTTTCTAGTTTCTGTCCATTTAGCAATGCGTTAGTTGTTGGTTTGCCATAGATGGCACTTACTATCTTGAGGTATGTTCCTTCTAAACCTAAGTATTTGAGGATTTTTATCAAGAAGAGATGCTGGATTTTATCAAGAGTTTTTTGGGCATCTAATGAGATAATCATGTGTTTCTTGTTTTTACATCTGTTAATGTATTTAATGACATTTATGATCTTGGGAATGTTGAACCAGCCCTGTAATTTGGGGATGAAGCCCACTTGATCATGGTGGATGATTTTTGAGATGTGGTTTTGGATCCGATGTACTAGAATCTTGTTGAGGATTTTTGCATTTGTGTTCATAAGGGATATTGGCCTTTTGTTCTCTTTCTTTGTTGAATTTTTACCCAGTTTGAGTATCAATGTAATATTAGCTTTGTAACATGATTTGGGGAGAATTCCATCTTTCTCAATTGCCTGAAATACTTTCAATAGGATTGGTATTGGCTCCTCCTTGTATGTTTTGCAGAACTCTAATGGAAAGCCATTCGTTCCAGGGCTTTCTTTTTGTAGGTAGTTTTCATGTGACAGAGTCAATTTCCCGGGTTGGTCTATTTAGTGTCTCGATGTCTTGTTTTAACCTGTGCAGGTTGTGTGATGTCAGAAAGTCCTCCATATCATTTAGGTTATCAAGTTTGTTTCCATGTAGGTGTACATAGTAATCTCTGTTAATCTTTTGTGTTTTGGGGGGGGGTCTGTTGTCATTTGATTTTTTGTATTTCTGATTGTGTTTATTTGGGCTTTCTCTCTCTTTTTTCTTGGTCATTCTGGTTAGGGGTCCAGCAATCTTGTTAATTCTTTCAAAGAACCAGCTTTTTGATTTGTTGATTTTTTTCTATGATACCTTTGTCTTTTATGTTCCATATTTGGGCTCTTATTTTGGTATTTTGGATTCTTCTTTTAAAGTTGGTGTTTTGTTGGTCTTCTTTTTCCAGCTCCCTTAGGTGATTTGTTAGGCTCTGCACTTGTGATGTTTCCATTGTCTTGTGTGCTTATAAAG
>NW_007023217.1:0-1622 GCF_000164805.1 Carlito syrichta
AATATATATATATATTTATTTATTTGTTGAGTTGGAGTCTCCCTCTTCCCCAGACTGGAGTGCAGTAGCCACTCCCGGCCACCGCAGCCTCGACCTGCTGGGCTCCGGTGATCCTTCCGCCTCAGCCTTCCAAGTAGCTGGAATGACAGGTGCACACTACCACGCCCAGCTGATTTGGGATTTATTGTAGAGATGAGGTCTTGCCAAGTTGCCCAGGTGGGTCTCGAACCCACGGGATCAGGCAGTCCACTCACCTCAGCCTCCCAAATGTTTGGGATTAGGCTAATTATATATTTAACAGGTAAATATATTCAGGTTTAGCACAGAATATACTGTTAATTATATATTTATTCTAAGTTAATTCTTTTTTTGACATGCAAAAATGATACTTTGAGAAGTGCTTTTTGATAGTTTCTTTACCTTGTTCTATCGGAAATGCTGCTTTTAAGATAATTGTCCAGTGGATTAACTTGTTACCTGAGTTTCCTTGTATTATTTTTATTCCTCATAAATTTTGTTTAGTCGCAATGGCTCCTGAAAATAAATCTAACAAGTAAGATGCTTAGTAAGATGGCTGATTTATTTGCCTGACGTTTAGATACATTCACACAGAAACTGAGCATCAGTTTGTTGGTTTTTGTTCCTTCTTTCGTTGTAGGTAGTTCAAGGTGACCTTTGTGGGGGAAATACTTTTAATGGCAAATTCACCTCATTGTTTAAAGAAAGCAGACCCAAATCCTTTTATGCCACAGCAGAATTACTGAAGGTTTTCAGTAATTGAAATGTGATACATCATGTTGTATTAAAATTAAGTAGGGGGTTATTAGCTAAAGAACATTTGTGTGAATAATTTGCACATTGTAAATTCTTTTGCATAATACATTACTGTAAACTGTTAAGGTTACTGTAAAACAAAGCTGAATCTTATTGGTAGCTGCTAAAATAGAAAACGATTCATAATTTTTAATTGACTGTTTTGTCTTTTGACTTTGTATTTTAGAAATAAGTGTAATTTTCAGGAGTGACAAGACACGATGGGAGTTATGTGTTGGTACCATTTGTGACCTTTTCTCACTGTGCTAGTGGCACTATGATTTTAGGCTATAATCAGGCATCCTTATCACTTGAGAAAATATTGACTTGTGACTTGAGGTCACCCCAAATGTGCACATGAGCATAATTGTGAGAATGTTTACTGATTCACTAGCCTGGCTTATATTGTTTTACAAATTAGTTTTATGTTTCATCACGAAAATTTCAGTTGATTTGATTCAGTTGTTTGCAGTGATCTTCAGAAATCATCATTTATGTCTGTCTCCTCAGCTCTTCTTTCAAATATTAAACTTAAATTTCAATTTTCAATTTGAAAGATAAAAAAGAGTGTAGTGATCTCTGTGCCTATTTGGAAAGAAAATTATTTTCAAGTTGGATAAAGATGTATTTGACATAGTGCATAATGTGAACTTAAACCTAGTGTTTAGGTTGTTAATTTATTACTACCTTTTGACATGAAGGTGAGTTTTGAGCATTGATTGTTTCTAAGTTTCTCTTTTTTAAATATTTGTTTATTATATAGTTGTGGGGGCACAATTCCAGGTTAGGTATACAAACATTGATTATAC
>NW_007023218.1:0-504 GCF_000164805.1 Carlito syrichta
CATCATCTGCCACCCCAGTAAGCTGTAGGCTCCCTGCCTGATGTAAGAGATGCTGTTTGGACTTTTCTGTTAGATCCCTAGGACCTCCACTTAGTGCTACTATCACTTGATGGATATCCAGTAAATATTTGGGAAGTGAAAGAATGAATGAGGCCGGGCGCCAGCACTTTGGGAGACTGAGGTGGGAGAATTGCTTGAGTCAAGAGTTCAGGACCAGCTGGGCTCGGTGGCTCAGCCTGTAATCCCGCGCCTTTGGCAGGCTGAGGTGAGTGGATTGCCTGAGTCCGCGGGTTCAAGACCCACCTGGGCAGCGAGACCTCATCTCTACAATAAATTTTTAAAAAAATCAGCCAGGCATGATAGCACATGCCTGTAATTCTGACTACTTGGAAGGCTGAGGCGGAAGGATCGCCAGAGCCCACCAGGTCGAGGCTGTAATGGCCGGGAGCGGCCACTGCACTCCAGTCTGGGTGAGAGAGTGAGACTCCAACTCAAAAAAAAAAA
>NW_007023219.1:0-934 GCF_000164805.1 Carlito syrichta
TAGCGTGCACCTGTAGTTTCAGCTACTTGGAAGGCTGAGGTGGAAGGATCACCAGAGCCCAGCAAGTCGAGGCTGTGGTGGCCGGGAGCAGTCACTGCACTCCAGTCTGGGTGACAGAGTGAGACTCCAACTCAAAAAACAAAAACAAAAACAAAGGAATAAACTGTAACTTATTCCTGTTGTTGTCATTGTTTCCATGTATTCTTGTCAAATAAACAGCACTAAGAACACGCATTCTTGTGTATAGCTCTTAAGAGAGGTTTCCTAGAATTCCTGAGTCAGAGGATATGCCCACTTTGATGAGTCTTAAACATGTTCTCAAACTGATTTCCTGGAAAGATGAATCAATTTCTACATTCACCCTGAGCTACTTTTTTAGGTAACAAATGATATTGATATTTCATTTTTACAATTAGCATTTTTATCCATAGAGTGGCATGCTTTTTATCATGTTTACTGGCCATTAGTAATTGAAAAAGTAATGTCTCCAACCTTTTAGATGAAGGTTGTATTAAATTCCTCATTGGCATTTGTAAGATTGTTTAACAGAATATACATGTCACCCTTTTGTCATGTGTTTCAACATGTTTCTGGTTGTCATTATCTTTTAAATTTTGCTTGTTTTTGTCATGTGAACAATTTCCATTCTATGCAACAACATGAATCTGTGACAATATGATTAACACAGCTGCTTTTTAATTTGTGCTTAAAACTTTCATACCCATTCCAATGAGTTATTGTCTACATTTTTCTTTTGGATGTCACAGTTTTCATTTATTTTCCTAAGCTTATTTAGAGTTTATTAGGAAATGGAAAGAAGAAGGCAGATTTGAGAGACATTTACAATTGACTGCTATATGGTCTGGAAGGAAGGGAGAAATGTGGATGGGGATGGGGTGGGTAGGAGAGAGAGATGTCAAGGAGGCTGCCAAGG
>NW_007023220.1:0-821 GCF_000164805.1 Carlito syrichta
TTCAATCAGCTACTTAAGTCATCTGGATGACTGTCTGGATAGCTAGGTATCTGACAAGTTACGCCAGCTGGTTAGCAGACTGGTCAGGTAGGTTGCCAGCTACTTAAACCGGCTGGGTAGCCAGCTAAGCAGCAGGGTGGCTGGCTATTTAAGTAGACTGGCTTAACAGCTAGCCTTGACAGCTAGCCAGCCAGGTAGCTAGCTAGTAAAGACATCTGGCTAGTGATCTAGCCAACTGGGTAGCTAGCTAATTAAGTCAGCTGTCTTGCCTGTTAGCCAGCCTTCTACCTCGTCAGCTAGTTAATTCAGCTAGGTAGCCAGCTAGCTAATCAGCTAGCTAGTTAAGTCAACTAGACAGCTAACTAGCCAGTTAGCTAGCTATTTAAGTCAGCTGGCTAGACAGCTAGATAGCTTGTTTGCTAGCTAGATGTCAGTTAGATAGCCAGCTAGCTAGTCAGCTAGCTAGTTAAGTCAGGTAGCAAATTTGTCCGTTACTTAGCAATCTTGTCGGCTAGCAAATCAGCTAGCTGGTCAGCTAATTAGTGGGTTTGCTCACTTTCCATCAGGTAAGCTAACTAGTCTGCTCACTCGCCTGTCTACCATTCATTAAATTAGTTGGCTCACTTGCAAGTCAACAGGTAGCTAACTAGTCGCCTTGCTCTCCAGCTGACTAGTTAAGTCAGCTCCCCGGTTGCCTCACTCGCTGGCCACCTAGTTAAGGCAGCTCACCCATCAGCTCACAAGCCAGCTAATTAGCTAAGTCAGCTCACCTGTCGGCTCACTTGCCAATCAACTTTGTTAATTCTTCTGACCAGACGGCT
>NW_007023221.1:0-1832 GCF_000164805.1 Carlito syrichta
CCACATCCTCTCCAGCAACTGTTATTTTTTGAGTTATTGATAATGGCCACTCTGACCGGAGTTAGCGGTTATCTCAGTGAAGTTTTAATTTGCATCTCCTTGATGACTAGTGAGGTTAAACATTTCTTCCTCTGAGGCAGCAATAATGCTTTTCAAACATGCTTTGAAAATATGTTTTAGTATTGACCTAAACTATACATTTGGCAGCCTGCATTTGGCTTTTGGCCCTCTGTTGGGAGCCAGCCTTGGAGGTCCACATGATTGACAGGGTCCCGGTGGGCCGAAGACCCCGGGCCACAGGGCGAGCCCGGGAAGCTGAGGCCCTTCTGTCTTCCACCTTTGCTGTTTGATACGGCTGAAGAAATTCTGTGCAGTCGTGGAAGAAGAAAATGGCATGTTTATGCGAAGTACTCACTCACACCTAACCTGAGAATGTCATGGTTCATTTTCCCATTTTCCCACTATGCCGCTTGGCCTTTTCTAACATATGCAAGGGTTAAACTCTGAAGCACATCAAGAATGCTTTCTTTCACTTGGTTATAAGTTACTAGATATTGCTTGAGTAAAAAATGATATAAGTATATTCACTCCTTATTTGATTTAGGATTATGCAGCTCAGTGGTCAGACATAAGGTTTATTAGAAGCACAAGTTTATGGTAAGTTCATTATGAGCTCATTATAAGTTCTAACACTTATCTAGGAGTTATGTAGGTGATTTATAACACTGTCTTCACAGACTTAGGATAAAGATTAATCGTTAAGCTTTTTACTTAATTCTATAGTTAAATTTTAAGTAAACATTTATAGAGCAGGTTTTCACTGAATTCATAATATACTAATTAGATACTTTTATGATAATTAACTAAATACAGAAAGCAACCTTGGGGGCCTGGGAAATGTCATTAAAAGCTTCTTTTGAGTTTTCCTTAGAAATAAACACTGCAGGATAAGAGAAAAGTAATGAAGACACCTGAACAAGAAAGGCAATTACAAAACTTTGAAGGTCGTAAAAGCCCAAAAGAGAAGAACAGCTACATGAAGGACCGTGCACCTGGGAACTTTCTTGAAGCACTTCAAGGACTGTAATTTGGGACTCTTTTGAAGAAAGTTGCTGGCAGTGCTATTCTAGACATGATAATTGTTTTATCCATGTATTACTCATAATTGGTAAATGTAATATCATACAAGTTTATATAATCAATATTCATATGTATGAGGGTTGACAAAAATTATTAGGCTCTGGTTATGTTTAACAAGGTTTTTACTTTGTGTCATTAATTAAGTTTTAGTGCTATAGCTACTTTGAAGATTGTTTTAAGTTCATAAGTTTAAGTTCACACAATGATAAAATTAGTGCCTCAAAGATAATAATAATTGCTCCACTGCCTATCTTAAGACAAAGATGTTTTCCAGGAGGTTGCTAAGCATAAGGGAAAACAGCCAAATCACCATTATCCTAAACTTAAAAGCTCACTGGCAATTATGCAACCATAATAATTTTAGTTGTGTTAGTTTTATTTCATTATGTTTAGTTCACTTCATATGTTTATTCAGAGTAAAGATTAGTGTATGTATTTTCACAGTAAGTGACTTTCATAGTTATTCTTTAAATGCTAGCCACTGTTGTTTGGTCAAGTTAATGGGCTTCATATTCCTACTATCACTAGGTATAATCTATAGTTTTGTACTAGTGATTTTAAGGCTTTTTTAATTAGACAAGTGATGTGGAACCGAAGTCAAAGTAAACCTTGTATGCATTATGTTTAGCTTAAGTGAAACTCCTTTTACACTTATCTCATGACTCATTAACTGAAAATAGATAGTGTTTTTG
>NW_007023221.1:1852-13908 GCF_000164805.1 Carlito syrichta
CCCTTTTACAAATGCTATAAAAGCTTCTGCTAACTAAAAAGGATGTCATCTGTTCAGGAAGCAGGTATCCGGGAATATTGTGTCTGTCTTTCACCTATCCGTCTCTCCTTCAGGAGATCTCATGACCTGGCAAAAGGGGCTGGACCCCAAAAGCCCTCCAGGTTTTAAAATTGTCAATTGCCAGGTTTTGCACTGGTTCCTTTGTGCACTGTGTGGAGGTCTCTGGTCAATAGCACAGAGTTTTCTTCACCAATCCAGAGCAACCTGGACTCTGATATCAACTCTCTGGAAGAAAGAAAAATGTGTAGTTTCTCGTTGGCTTGATTTCTAAGCTCAAAATGATGCCTTGTCCTGCCCCTATGATGGAGACAGTATACATTTCTTTTCCCTGCCACTGAAATCTGCACCCTTCCAGATGTAGAAAGGTAAAGTTTCAAAATGGAAAAACTTCTTGATCTCTGTGATATTTGTTTCAGGTTTTTAAGAATGTGATACTAAGAAATTTGCAAATCTAAATAGAGATTATTTTATATGGCTTAATGTTTCTTTAAACCATATGTCAATATAAGGACACCGAAAAATAAATCAATGTTGCCTGATACAGCTGCCTGCCTGTGCTGACTGAGAAGGAATGTGTTCTTCTTTATTCTGTTTATAGCAGGGGTCAGCAGACTTGTCAACCTAAAAGGAAGAAGCTGAGACAAAATTAATATAAATAGAGAGTCTATTTGGGCCAGGCTTGAGGATTGCCACCCAGGGGCATAGATTCAAGTTGTCCTGAATGCACACTCCAATTAGTAGCAGGTAAAGTGGACGTTTAAAGGCAATAAATGGGGGATAGGCTGATACAAAATTTCTTGTCAGGAATTCTCATTAGTTTACAGAAGTGGCATTGATTAGTGATTGGCTATCCATTGTTTAGGCTATAGGATGTGGGTTATAATTTCAGGTATGGAATTATTACATTAATTTATAACCACTTGTGGCAATAACAAGCAGTTTCAAGAGATGCACACATAACACACAGAGGGAAGCAGAATGGGCAGTGATCTCATTTCATTGTCTCTCTGGGCCTGATAATTGCTGCATTTCTTCGATAAAAGTTCTTTCTCACTCTGTATGACTCATGAGCCAAATATGACCTACTGCATTTTTTTAATAAACAGATTTTACTGGAACACAGCTACACCCATTCATTTACATAGTGTGAATAGTTTTTGGGACTGTGGGCAAGTTATTGTACTAGGATACTAAGGATTAGAATATTAAATGAGCTAATATATTTACAACCCCATGTCTCACAAATATTGTGGGAAGGCCCATATCAAACACTTAGCACAGTGCCTGGAACATAGGAAGTGGTCAGTAAACACACAAATATAGAACAGCTCATTGTTTTTATTGTTAGCTTCCTTATTCCAGTCTTCTGTCGCTTTGTGGACATTACTCTGAAGTTGTTGGAATCCGGGTGTTTTCCTTCCCCACTGTTCTGCCAGTTGACAGTTCTGTTTCCTACCAGGAGGTAGTAAATGTCTACTGAGATTTCATGAATGGAATAGCTGGGAAGAAAGTAGGTGATGCTGTGAGATAAGGTGTGAGGAACACAGGAAGCAATCAAGTCAAAACCTTTACAACAGGGTGTCATATGGAGCATGGACTTTGGAACTGAAAATTTCTGGGCTTCTCTCTCTGCTCTACTGTTTACTGTAGTGGTAGAACCCACTTCAGCAAGTCAGTTAACCTTTCTCTTCTTCAGCATATTCATGGTTTCTCATTAATCAAGGTGACCCATAGGGTTGTGAGAATGTACTGAGTCCAAATATAGAAAGTGCTTGCCACATCAGATGGGCTTCATGTGTGTTCACTCTTAGCTGTGTTGCTGTGTGGAGGCAAGAGCAGTGAGAGAGCTGGCATTGAAGATGTGGGCATCTGCTCAGGCTTTGACTCAAAAGTCACGGAAGCCTTCCCTGACCACCTATATTAAAATCTTAACTTCTTCCCTCCTTGATTTTTTCTATGTAGCAAATCATTATGTACTCACTCTGTGATTTACTTACTTGTGTATTAGCTATTTCTTTCTACCCATATGCTTTCTGTAAGGATAAGGACTATTTACTGTGTGTTGGGTTCACTGGTAGACTCTTGATGTCTGTAATGAATGAAAAAGTGGAACCAAGCTGACCACCCTATGGACCTAGAAGTGCCCTGCTCAGCTCGACTGGGGCTAAAGGAACAGGTGACAGGCAGCCTCATGAACTTGAGCAGCCATTGTGGTCAGGCACAGTAATGACAATGGCCAGGTCGGTTGCACAACATAAAACATTTGTACAAAAGCCCCATACCAGTAAGATTAAACTGGATAGTTATGGAAGTGGGAAAAGGTTTCTGAGTTTGAGATTGTTTTGTTTTGTTTACATTAGTGACTCGTTCTGACCTGTGCAAGTCTTCTACAAGATACTTGTGTCAATCCAATCCGGTGTCTGGGAGAGAGGTATGGGGCTTATGGGCCTTCTCAGCTCATGTCATTATGACTGGTGGTGAGTAGGATGGTGATATTCTTTCACCAAACTGTGAATACTAAAACAGTACAGAACTGGATCAACCAACTTATGAGACTTGAAGTAAGGAATTAGAATTCTCACTTGCTTCCCAATATCTCTAAGTCAGAAATCTCAAATGCTTCTCTCTTGTTTTCCTGCTCTTGATACTGAAGCCCTGACATTTAGAAAGGAGAAAGAAGATAAAGAGATGCTTTATCCCCAAAAAAGTGTGTTTGGTTTTTCTTTTTTAGTAGCACCCTGATATACTAGATTAGAGCTCATTGAGGGCAGAGCTTGTATTTTGTTCACAATTATATTTTTAGTGCCTAGACTATTACCAGCTACATAAGATAATGATTGAATAAATAACTGAATAAGCATATGGGCTATATTTATTTGGGTCTATATTAATTCTTCTGATAGTATTAGTTTCTGTCTAATGTAGGATTTCTCTACACAAACTTGCTTTGTTCTTAAGATATTCGGTGATAATTTGGAGTTATCTTTGGAAACAGGCATAATTCAACTAAAATGCACATGCAATAATGGATACAAACTAAAAATTTATGTTCTTTGAGTTGAATTGGCAGGCTGGAAGTATCTCTGTGGATGCATAGATGTTGTAAGGGACCATGTTGCACAAAGCCAAGGGTCCGTGCTGCATCAAGCCATAGAGATATAATCCCAATAAGCAACGGTCCACTCAGATAATATGTGAACTCATGCTGTTTACCAGAAAGCTGGGCCAGGGTCAGCAAGAGAATGGTATCAATACAGATTGTCTATGATGAGCTCCAAGCTGTGAGGCTCAGGAGTCAGTGTGTGGGTAGATTTTCCAAAGTGGAAGGGCTTTGGCTGGCCCTGGAAGCAAAGCTGAGTCCCCCTTGGTAACCAGCATCCGTCTCAGGACTCAAGATGGGCTCTCAGAGATAATTCCCTACAAAGCTGTGATGTGACGGGCTGCACTAGAGACTTCAAATTTGGACACATGGTGCCAGTAAGGTTGTACAGTGCTAGTAACATGCCAGAGGAGGGTCAGAGTATCCATTCAGAAACCAAGAACATACACGTGTGACTTCCCATGATGCCTGAGCTGCTGAAATCCAGGGCACTTTGAACCTACATGAAGAAACTTTTATTCTCACATTAACATAAAAGAACTAGCAAACATGCTAGTGTAACATATAAGAGAACTAGCATGTTAATATTGTCTAAGATGGGGGAAGTTTGTATTTATTTCTCTAGCACAAGACAAGATTTAGCTGATAGTCAGTTATATAGGAGGTGATGCTCAGGGGAATCCATTGCACCCCAAAGTAATCCTGTTTCTTCCTCCCTGTTTTCCAGCATGGACTACTGCAACCTTGTTGCAAATAGATTGAAGAAGCTCTGCACATGGCTGAATAGATGTGGGGCCACCACCCTGATTGTGTCCATTGTGCTGCTGTTGCTGCTTTTCTCTTGGAAAGCTGAAACAATAAAATTTGGTTGTCAAGGGAGTCCCCATTCAGGGAGGATTCAACAGATAAAAGTGAATCTCTTCCAGTGTATTTCTTTGCTTACATACTTGTATTGTTTCTAAACAATTGAGGTAGCATGAGCCTAGTGGAATTTAGGAATTCAGAAAATTATCTTTAGTAAAGTTTTAAGTGGAAGATGTAATTTTATTTTGTGTGCTAACTTTAAATTTTGTTTAATGACAGTATATAAAATTTACGTGAGCTAGTTCTAAGTGAATTTATGAAAATAAGACTACTGGGAAGGTGTTTGAGTATGTGAATTCAGACAGAGATAGTTTTAATGATGAGCTGGGCTGTAAAATCAGCTACAAATATAATAAAACAGATAAGCCTAACTGCATTGTTCAGTCAAGTGAATGGGAAATGTGCGTGCACAGCAAGGAATAGAAATGGAGTACATTTTTTCTAGACTATTCTGGCATCTTAAGTTGTTACCTATGATCTAGTTGCCATATTTTGAACATCAATTTTCAATGAGGAAATGAAAGACCTTTTTCTTTACATTTAATTTCCTGATAGGTTTTTCTGTGTTGTAGAAGCTTTTTCAGAATGTAACAGTGCCAATCTATAGCCCTGTTTGTTGTCAAGTTATAAACATTCTTTGGGACTGCCACTCATGATATTATGCTTCTGGAGCTTATTCTGCCTCACTAATTACTTTATTTATTTACTATTACCGTAGCATTGTCATTGTCACAACCTTTCAACGGGTACAGTAGGGAACTGTTGTAAAGTTTTTTATGTGAATTTTTAAATTAATTTTTTTCACACAGATCTGCAAAATGAATCTTAGTCATCAGATTATGTTCAGTCTCAGTCATTAAACATGGTTCTCACAAAACACAATGGACTTGTACCTTCCTATTGCCTCATGCTGAGGTCATTTTGCAAACACATGGGTATTGAAGTTCAGTAATATCACTTCCTCATAGTCCCTGTTGGCTTAAATTTTTTCTTTCAAATTTTTTGAGTTGGAGTCTCACTCTGTCGCCCAGACTGGAGTGCAGTGGCATGCTCCCAGCCACCACAACCTCTACCTGCTAGGCACCAACAATCCTTCCGCTTCAGCCTTCCAAGTAGCCGGAACTACAGGTGCGTGCTACCATGCCCGGCTAATTTTTTGATTTATTGTAGAGATGAGGTCTTGCCAAGTTGCCTAGGCAGGTCTCAAACCCACAGGCTCAGGCATTCACTCACCTCGGCCTCCCAAGGCATGGGATTACAGAGATAATTCCCTACAAAGCCCTGCTCTTTCACTTTTAATAGTCAAAGATTTTATGAGAAATATTGAAACAGTCCTGCCCTGTATTAAAACCTTTGCCCTAATAAAGGTACTAACAGTGATTATATCTTCTAATGATGTTAACAGCTTATTCAGAGCAAATTTGGGGATGGATTTTGGCAGGCTTAGTGGTCAAACCTTCTACTGCTGATGCCAGCAGTTTAAAAAAAGAAGAAAAAAAACATTGACGTTGCATCCAGAAGCTTATGATATTTTAGATGGAAGTTTATAGTAAGTGAGAAGTTGTTTCCTAAAACAAAAGCATTCCATTATGTACTTATAGAGACTGTACCTGGAGAGGCCTTTGGTGGTCAAATGGAATTTTGTGTCATGTGCATATCACAGCTGTTGGTATTGTCCTTTAAGCTTTGTCCATTCTTATTTTTCTATATCCTGAGAAAACTTTTAAGAATCTGAGACTTTAAGACTCCTTTTTCCTTCAAGACCAGATGTTTGTGAAAATTCATCCATGCTAAATTCAGATAAGTTGAAGAAACATTTACTGGGCATCTGTGAAGCAGGATAAGATTAGTAATTGAGTGTGGGGAATGGAAACGAAGCAAGCAAGGAATGCAGAGAAGGTGCATTACAGGCAAATTGAACTCTAGAGCATGCCCTATTGTGTACTTGTGTGTACACAGAAAAAAGAGCTTATACAGGCACTTCTGACTGGAGCCTGTGTTCTGCATTATTATTCCCCTCTCCCCATCTAAAGAAAGAATTTTTGAAATGCGGTGTGATCTGATATAAAGTCAACTGAAGGCTCTCAGTGCTTGATAGATGTCATCTATCTAATATTTTCCAAGCCTTCATTTGTTTACCTGAACTTTACTGCATTTGTGGTGGAAATGCTTTTCTCCATTTATGCACATGTGGGTGTTCAAATCCTACCCATTCTTCAAATGTCACCTGAAAGGACCTCTCTTTAGTAAAAAATTTTTAGTTTCCTAGCAAAGAGTTATTGTTCTTAATAATTTTTATATAATTTTACTTGTACACTTCTTATTAAGGGTATCACTTTATTCTAAAAATATTCCTATAATTGTAAAATATATAAAATTGATTTACCTATTCTCTTTCTCGACAAAAACATTTGTTGAGAAAATGAGTGAACCATATGAAAAAGTATGGCTGAATGTAAGACAAATGCAGAAGAAAGAATATAACAATGACCTATACCTGGTGCTTGGTAAAGCATATTATTTTGGAATTGACCAAGTGTTTAACGAGACTTAACCTGCTATACAGTATTTACATTCAAGTATCCAAAAGTAGAGGTAGAATCTGAGTCAGTTCATAATATTGCTTATTCTTACTTGGCTCACAATCAGACATTGAGTGCATAAACAATAGCTTTTCTTATGTTGTTTCACCATCAATTTACATCTGCCTAAGTGGGACAATATATTTTCTTTTCCTTAATAACAGAAACTGACATTTCTGTGATGCAAATGAATATGCTTTTTTTTTAAAGCCAGCTTCAAAACTCCTTATTAAGCACTACTTCATAGAAAATAACAAATTATGTGTTTTGGTCTGATTGTTTAAAATAGGTATTTCCAAGTAGGTAAAAAACAGAATGAAAATACTTTGAAAATATATTAATGACTGTAGACATAAAGAGTATTCCTGAAAATAAAGCTGATGTGAATTTGATAGAAATTGAATGTATTTGAAAAGGAAAGTAAAAATACAATATACCTGGATAGAATTATGCAAATGGCATGGGCAAAATATTCCCCTGGGGATAATTTTAGTATGTTCTCTAAATTCATTTTTTTATCAAAGGAAAAGAGGAGATAATCCTTTTATGTTTCTTCAAACTGGTGCAGAGTTTATTCTTGGAATAATAAATTAATAAAACAAATATTTTAAATGAATTAGCATATGGGGCTCTTTATAAATATGAACTGTCTCTGCTTTGTTTTGGTAATCAAACATGCTTATTACTTCAGTCATTTGACAGTGCTCTCAAATGAATCACCTTACTATAATTGTTCTCATTTTTAGACATATGTCTTTTCATTAGATGTCAGTGTTCATTTCTTAGGCATGAATATTTATTTTAAGCAGGCAGAGTGGAAAAATATCAACAACATAAGATTAGGGTCAATAGACAAGTGCAGTTCTTAAAACAGATTAATATATCTTGAATACACTGTCATGTTTTTAAGCTTCATTTTCTCATTTGTGTGGTTGAGGGAAAGATATATGTTTAACTGTTGTTTTGAAGATCAAATGAGATAATGTATTTGAAAAAAACAGAGTACTATTTACATACAATTATTATTATATTCAGGAAGTAACTTGGATCAATAATCCAGCAGGAGAGACATTTATGTTTTCAGATACTCAAGACAAACATAATTAAAGTGTGGGTCATAGTTTCATTTTTTTCTTTACTTAACAATAACTCTATTGACCTAAACAATCACCAGAGGTGTAAGAAGACTTAACACAATTTTTTTGGTAGTTTTTTCATAAGACAACAGGCTAATTCTTTCATGAATTTCAAACCTGGAAATTATAATTTTAAAAATATGTAAGCAACAGCTGTTCAGTTATTTGCATATGCATAGAGTTTTACTCTAAAGAATGATTCCACCCAATTTCAAATAATTATGTTAGGATATGGCATTGCATTTGTCTACAGACATGGTTCTTTGGTCTTGCATTGTTTAAGGTTATGTAGGTGGCCCAACCTTGTGTGAAGTCACACAGACAATATTAGCTGTGTATCACAAGAGACTGGCTCGGTGCCCTTTCAACAAGGCCCTGGGAATCCACCCAGTCTCGCCAGAGCAGGCTTGAGGAAGTCCAGCAGAAGGAAGTAATGCGAGTGTGTGTGAGTGTGTGAGTGTGAGTTCACAGGACAGAAGGGTTGAGCTGCAGGGTGGGCTCGTACACAAGTTACAAAGGTCACCATGTCTGTGGTTTTAAGCCAGGGCAGGACAGAGGGAAACAGGCGGCACAACCTGTATGGGGTGGGCAGCGTCCCATGAATTTGGGGGAGGAGGTGGCATTTTAGGGTGAGGGAGGATGTCTCGTGAGGGTTTAGAGTGTGGTTGGAGTAGGGGACAGTGGGGAGTTTGCGCAAGCAAATTTGCACGCAGCCTCCCATTTCCCATGATGTTAAATTGTACTGTGAGAAGGGCCAAGCAGAGCATCTCCAGAGCTGTCACAGTCATGGCCAAGGATCCCATTCTGCTGCTGCCCCCACCAGCTCCACCCCACTCCCTTGCTGTGTCCTCCTGCTGTTATAAATTGGCCAAAAGAAACCTGACTGCACACAGCAAGGGTGTGTGGGTGTGTGTGTGGGTAGGGGAGGTGAACCAGAATGTGTTTTAGGGTTGACTTTGTAAAGATTATTTGACTGTAAGTGTAGTCATTTTTAAAAGCATTGGAGTAACTACATTATGCTCAAGCAGAACATTTGTCAAAAGTGATCATCAGAGTTTGCCTGAAGGGTCTTGCTCTGGTATGTGTCTGAATTCTAGGAAAGGGTTTTAGATAATTGGCCCTATTGCCCAGTGAAGAAGTGACAAAAAGCCTTTTTAACTGCAATGGAGTTATCGATAGCTGGAGTGGCCAGGCCCTTTACATCTCTTCATTTCATAGTGGAAAAAGTTATCTGTGATCCTGTTAATCACGAAATTTCTCTTTCTGTGGATGAATGAGCATGTGATAGAGATTCCCCGATGAACTCCTTCTGGGAGAGGACACTTTGTTGTGGAGAATGTGTGAGAAGTAAGCAGTAAGTGTTAAGGAAAAGTCAGATTGATGTTATAACAGGTTTTGCTGGAGTGGAGTACATTACTTCTTGTTTGCTCAGCTATTAATCCAGAATTGTGTGGGGGTGTGCAAGTCTTCTGAAATGCATTATTCAGGTTCCTTAGAGTGGCAATCAAGTACTATTATAGAGTTCCAGTGTATATCATAACAAGTGAACAATGAGTTGATTTATAAATATTTTGGCATAATGATTCATGAATTGCCATATCTGTCTGCAGAAGTTTATTTAATAAATATCATCATCCTGAAGAAATATAAAGATAGCTATCTGTAGTCCATCAGTATATATTACTATTCTTTAAAGTACTGTATTTTATTTAATCTAATCATGATATATCTGTATTGATATCATTTGAAATTTCTAAGGCACTTTCTTTTTGCTAAAAGTTGAATTTTCCTCCTCTAAAGTTCATTTGATGGGAAAAGACACACAAGGAGTGATCAACTCAAAAGAATAAATGGTAGATCGCATGTCTCTATTTTCACCACACATATTGAACTAGTAGTTATGGTAACTTTTCAATTTGGTTTAGGCTATTTTTCCCCTGGTAATTGTGCAAAAATGCATGTGTTAAAATGCATCAGTTGATATAAAATAGCAAATGAAATATCAAGAAATTATGCTGTGAATGTCATTTCAGAAATCTGTGATTTGTAAAACTGGTTTATGATGATTCACTTATTTTGTGAAGAAAGAAGACATTGATCCATTTGGGTAATAACGGTCTTTTTTTCATGTTTTCTTTGCTATTACATGAATGCAAATGGACTTGAACTCTTCCAAACATGCATGACAAAATAGTTTTACTTTTACAACTGATAGTATTACTTTGCAATCAATTAAAAAATAGATATTTTAGAGATTTTCTGTGATATAGATGCTGTTATTTTATATTTTACAATGCTCCTGTTGATTTTTCTGCTGTTGTTATGGGCTTTTAACCTTTTCTCCATAAAATGTTAAGCCAGGTGTCTGATTTTAAAATAAGGGTTAACAATGAATAAAAAATATGCAACTCAATATGTGGTTTTTGCACTTTGTGAACTAAAGAGAAGAAGAATCTTCTACTTCATACAGAATATATATTATATAATGTATATCTCTCCTGTTGGAGTGAGTGTGTGTGTGTGTGTGTGTGTGTGTGTGTGTGTGATTTTCTTGAAAGAGAAGGCATCAAGGAAGAGGAAATGGCAAATAGATATTTTGGACTGTGACCAAAAGCTTATGTTTAAATGTAGTTTTGCTTTTTTTAAAGAAAAAAATACATATGTAGGAGTACAATTCTTTCTAGAGTAACTAAGAATTTTCAGTTGACAAAAGAATTTGTGTTTTCTTTCTTAGTAAGAAAAGTCTACGGTTTCCAAATCTATAAGCTCTCAGTGACAACTCCAGGGATTTGTTTTAGATATAGATTCAGCTATGAAGTGGTCTCATTTTCCTCAAAGAGGTATGTAATGCTTGTATTTGGTGGGTTTGCTTAGCTCACATAGGAAGGAATGGTGGTATCATTTGCCTGTGTTTTCAGGAATGCAATGATTATTAACAGGCTGCCATTTTCAAACAGTATTAGCACACCTTTTTTCCCCTTGTTTTTTCTTTCTGCCCAGTTTCAGTTGCAGAAATTTCAGCCTTTCACCTCCTCCCTTCCCCCACAGACTTCTGCTCTTGTAGTCGTTACTTTGAGCATTACCATTTAATATGGAGTCTACTGCCAAGCCAGATGTATTTTCATCAGTTTTATCTGCTTTCCTAAGGTTGTAGAGTCTCAGAGGATCCCACAATCACATGGATGTATTTTCTGTCTTAATATTTGTAGACCAAAATAAGAATAAAAATCAAAACTGTAACTCATATCAAGCTGGAACTTTGACTTTAACCCTTCTGACTTTCATCTCAAGTCTTTACCCTGTTACTATAAATACAGTTTGAACCATTGTGAAAGACTTTCATGCTTCTTTGTAAAAAAAAAAAAAAAAATGAGGATATGACAGGACTTGTTTTACTGCACTAAGGGTTTTCTTGTTACTGGCTTAACAGAGAACATACTGTTAATTATGTATTTATTCTAGGTTAATTCTTTTATTGACATGCAAAAATGTTACTTTGAGAAGTGCTTTTAGATAGTTTCAGTTCTTTGTGCTATAGGGAATGTTGTTTTTAAGATCATCGTCCAGTGGATTAATTTGTTCCCTGAGTTTCATTGAATTTTTTTGTCTCTGCTGTTTTTATTGATTACTATTAAATGTACAATTTACACAGAAGTGTGTGTAGGATATCCATTCATTTTTAATAATAATAAGATAAACACTATGCTGGCTAAGACCCAGAGCATCCTCTGTCTCCCAGAAACCCCAAATGTGCCGTTCCATGGCTCCCCTCCCTCCCACCTGAGGTAATGACCATTCTGAAGTTTTTTTGAGTCAGAGTCTCACTCTGTCATCCAAGCTGGAGTGCAGTGGTAGGCTCACCGTTCACTGCAGTCTCGTCCTCCTAGGTTCAGGTGAACTTTCTGCCTTGGTCCCTCAAAATGCTGGGATGAAAGATATGAGACACAGTGCCTGGCCCCATCCTGAATTTGATGTCAATCATTCCCTTTTTCTTTATGGCTCTACCAACTATGTATGGAACATTAAAAATACACATTTGCTTACTTTTTTCAAGTTTAAACTTTACATGAATGAAATATACATTTACTTTTTTTAAAGCTTAAGAATTCCATTATAATTTTTGATTTATTGATTTTAAATCAATATTTTAAATTATGGTTTTGTGGGGTACAGTTAAAGGTTAGGTGTACAATTACATTTCATTCAGGCACCCTGTTGATAAGAGGTGTTTCCCCTTCCCCAGACAGATATTTGCTACTGTTAATCCCATCCTCTTCCCCTCCCATAGTTTCCCAGTACCATCAGTCATTTTCT
>NW_007023222.1:0-571 GCF_000164805.1 Carlito syrichta
CCTCATTGGGTCTGCACATAAGCATGATCTCTGCAGACTACACAGGATAATGTCCTTGCACATTTTCCACCTTCTCCTTCTCTTTCTCCTCCTCCTCCTCCTCCTTATCTTGTGGCATAAGCCTCAAAGATGGCGGAGGAAAATAGGTGGAAAAATAAAAAGGCATCCTTGCTTGTTTCTTTCTCTACTGGAACCAAATTTTTCCCATTAAGTATGATAGTTACTCTTGATTTGGGGTAAAAATCCTGTCAAATAAGAAAGTTTCCTTTCATTCCTAACTCACAAAAGTTTTTCATTTTATATGACTGCTAATATTTACATTATTTAGTTGACAACATATTTCACCTCATTCTGTCTGCACATAAGCATGATCTCTCCATACTACAAAGGATAATGTCCTTGCACATTCTCCTCCTCCTCCTCCACCTCCTCCTCCTCCTCCTTCTTTAGTTGATAATAAATTATGCCTCATTCTGTCTGCACATAAGCATGATCTCCCCAGACTACACAGAAAAATATCTTTGGCACATTCTTCTTCTCCTCCTCCTCCTTCTTCCCCTCCTCCTCCTCC
>NW_007023223.1:0-994 GCF_000164805.1 Carlito syrichta
CATAAAGTTAAAAAAATAAGAACAATATTACACAAGTGGGAAATTTTACCTTGTTTTTGTAAAACTAGTCTATCATTGTCTGGCATAATAGAAGTAGTTGCAATTCTTAGTGAGTTGTCAAGGTGCTCATCAGAAATGTTGGTTTGAACTTGGCTTCATAATCGAAAAGAGCTGCTCACAAATGTATGTGCTGCCAAAATGTGATATGAATAAGATGTGACTGACAACTTCAAAAATGGAACTACACCTGGGGTCGCGAAGAAAACACTAAAAAACACATGATGGTAAAGGATTTTGTGGAGCCACATTACTAACTGTCCTAGGCCACATGTGACCTGCAAGCCTCGGGTTGGACATGTCTAGTGTACATTATAGATGGTAGCAATCTCACTTTATACATGAGGTAACTGAGGATCCATGAGAATGGCTATTATTGTAATTTCCTAGATTTGAAGATAGAATTTTAGAGCTTAGAATGGTATAGGTAATACATGGTAGAGCTTAATCAGACCTGTGCTTTCTAGTTCCATGTTTGGTGCTAACTTGTTTTGAATAGAAAACACACACACACACACACACACACACACACACACACACACACGTATACAGTAAAGCATTAAGAAAGCATGGCCTTTAGTCAGGTAATCCCGGTTTGGAGTCCTAGTTCTGTCTGTTGTAGTTCTGTTCTGATAGACAAACTACTTAGCTTGTCTGTACTTCAGTTTTGTCATCGGTATTATGGGCACGATGCCATCTATCTTGTAGGATTTTTGTGAGGATTAAATTAGAGTGCAAATATTTAGTAAATGGTAACTTAAAGATATTGTTACTAATGATTATTATATAACAATCTTTGATGTCTTCATTGTTGTGGTTTAACACTTTCTTATTTTGTATAGGTATAGTAATACTGAAGAAATCACTTTTTCCCATTTTTATTTATTGGGACTATCAATTCATTGTAACATTCTTTTTGTGGCAGAATCACAGATTA
>NW_007023224.1:0-828 GCF_000164805.1 Carlito syrichta
CGTTTAGCAGACCAATTTTGTTGCATACAACACAAACATTTGAAAGGGAGAAGCATTTCAGAATTCAGCCTGTGAATTCACCAATAATGATTTATTTCTCTGTGGCGGAGTTCCCATTACCCACCGTGTGGCCCCGTTGAGCTGCACATTCCTATACGTGACCTATTAAAGTACTCATAGGTCAAACAATACACTCTGCTGAGCATAAATAAGAATGAGAAGAGCACTGTGAGACTCAAGCAGTGTAGCATGCACCAAGTGAGAATAACACTGAGAGCCCTTAAATAGTGAAGCACACATTTGAAAACCTGTTCGCCAAGAAGGTTCACCTTCACAACAACCCTAACTGAGGACATCTACGCTTATTCAGCAAGTAACGGGAGAGTTACTGCATTTTGTTGCATGGAGATACGCCGTCGAGAAGAACGTTTTGGTCTTCCAAAAGAAGAGTGGCACAATTTACACACTCATTCGCACATGTGACGTTTGCTCGTATCGCTCTGCAATGCTAAATGAAACCAGACCTGGACAATCATTTATTGCACTGTATTCCAACCAAGGATCAAACTACTATAAAATAAATAACAATGCTGGAAATGTTTGATACAGCCTTTCCCAACCTGATACCCGCTCACAACAAGCCAGCGAAGCCTGTCAGGTCTTTCTGGTAAAGGCCCACGAAAGAGCAACTGCTTTTGACAGAAGACGGACGAGTAAAATCGAAAACATTTTCGAACTCAATAGGTGAACCAACAAGTCTTTCCCAAAAATAACAGTGTGTCGGTCATTTCATTCAGTGGGGCACCAGGGATTTGTGCATTTTTATGT
>NW_007023225.1:0-735 GCF_000164805.1 Carlito syrichta
GTGGCCCCCAGAGTCCCGGCTGCTCAGAGTCCAAGGCAGGAGGACCGCCTGAGCCCTGCTGGTCACGGCCCCAGGAGCTACCATCATGCTGCTGCACCCCAGTCAGGCTGACGGAGACCTCGGTGATAAAAATTATGACTCTCACGTGCATCAGGATGGGCAACCACGGCTCCTCACCCATAGGTCCACATGGGCAGCGGACAATGGAGTGATCAGGAGAGGAAGCAGCCCTCCCCCAGCCCCAAGGTGGCAGACCGAGTGACCGGAACCTGGGATGGCCATGGTGTTACCGATCTGCTTTGATTACTCTGTTCCCAATGGAAGACCTAAATCAGGGCCACCTGTTCCATGAGCTCACATGTGTCTTTGTCATGGGACACGAGTGTGGAGGGTGAAGGCAGGCCTTCTGGGATGTATGGAGGAAGGTGCGGGACAGACGTACCCGGTGGCCACCTTTGAAACCTCCTGCGAATGGTGGGGGAAAGTGCATTTCCTCTCCCATACCTGTGGGTGACTCCTCGTGCTGGGTGTCAGGGGTGGTGATGGTGGCAGTGGTGGTGATTATTATTGTTTGCAGTCAGAATCCCACTCTGCCGCCCAGGCCTGAGCACAGGGGCATGCTCATGGCCACCACGAACTACCACCAGCTGGGCTCAGGCAATCCTCCTACTCAGTGTCCTGAGCTGGTCTCAAATGCGCGGCGCATGCTGTCCACCCACCAAGACTTCTGAATGG
>NW_007023226.1:0-464 GCF_000164805.1 Carlito syrichta
TGATGGTGGGCATGGAGGCCCTGGAGAACGTGGCCATCAAGTAGCTTCCTCCGTGAAAACCCAGCCAAGTAGAAGGAAAGACAAGTGGAGTAAGCAAGCTCACTCCAGGACCGTCATTCTGTGGAATGCCTGTAGCCCTGACGAATCATGAAGGCAGAGAGAGAAAATATATCACAGTTTGGAACAACTTGGAGAATTGGAAGCACAGAAGACTCAAGAAAAGTGGGAGATGAAATAAGGGTCTGAATTTTTCAAACTCGGAAGAATTGAACACATGGGTGTGGTAGAGGGGGTTGGAGGACCCAGAAAACACGGCAGTGTACAACGGCCCCCCAAGGTTGCTTTCACATGCCAGGGATTCTGCCAAGGCAGTAGAGCTTCCCCTTTCTTCAGTCTCCACTGAAATTGATCCCATCAACAGGTCCCAGTGGACCTGTTCTGGCCCAAGTTCTTTTCCATCCTCA
>NW_007023227.1:0-822 GCF_000164805.1 Carlito syrichta
AGGGTACAAGAGACCAAATCAGCAGTAATATTTTTAGACTGATTGTTAACTTTCTCTACTTTTACCCTTCCATGCCAGCCCCTGTGGGTTTTACAGCTGAGTCACTGTTCGAATTTTCTGAAGCCTTCTCCAAGAGTACAAAGGCACCCAGACTCTAATAGCAGCATTAGCAATGACAGCAAGGGCTTGGCACTAAATTCTTGCATTGTAAGACACTGTCTGAGTTTGAGCTCTGCTGGAGAAGAGACTAGGCCCAAGACATCATAGTAGACACTTCTCATCTAATGAAAGTAGTCATGGGGAAAACACAGACCAGGAGCCATTATTTCTAACCTGAGATATAAAGCCCTATACTTGGAACTTGGTTCTAGGTTGCTTGCTCAGAATCTATCTGAAGGCACAGAGGCAGGAGGGGGGGGGGCAGTGCTCATTCCAAATATGAAAACAGACCACTCTGTGACCCCAAATCTGCAACTCTACCACACCCAACTCTGATGACTCTGGATCCCACATATTCAAGATGGTACCAAACACAGCCCTTCTTCCCAGTATGACTCCTAGTCTTGCTCATCAGATAAGTTCCATACCCACGTCCCTTGTAAGGTCTGCACACATCCTGCCCTCATACTCAACCACCCCAACATCTTTCTCACCTAGAAGGCCACACTGCTTCCCGTGTTCTCCTCTCTTCTCTGCATTGAAAGCTGTTCCCAAATAGACTTGTCTCCAGATGGAACTCATGTTCCAGGGTATGATGAAAACTTTGTGTAAGTATATCACTGTGCCCTAGAAGCTAATGGGGGCTCAGAGATACTGTTCTTT
>NW_007023228.1:0-547 GCF_000164805.1 Carlito syrichta
TGGTAGTGCTCGCCTGCAGTCACAGCTACTAGAAAGGCTGAAACGAAGGATCATCTGAGCCCAGTAGGTTGAGGCTATGGCTATGAGAGGGGGAGCTGTGATTGTTTCACTGTGTTCCAGTTCGAGTGACAGAGTGAGAACTTGACTTTTTAAAAATAGCGTTTTACCAGAATTATAAAATAACACTTTTCCCCAAAGTAAAAATATAGAGACATGTAAAAGTGAGTACCAAATAAACACACACACACACACACACACACACACACACACACACACACACACACACTCGCTAAACTAGGATGACTACTAATCTCAGGTAAATTAGTATTAAAAGCCAAAATATCACTTGAGACAGAATTTTTAATTTATATTGACAGAGGCTCAATGAAATGATTTTATAGTAATAAATCTAAATAACATGATACAAAATTCCCAAGGAAAAACTGTAGTAAATACTAGGAGAAGTAGGCCCAGATCACAGTAGAGGGTACAGATTTTAAACCCTGCTCTGAAAAATTGAAAGGGTCTAAATAACAGTATTGATAAA
>NW_007023229.1:0-637 GCF_000164805.1 Carlito syrichta
AGTTTCTTGATATGTAGATGAAGCTTTATGGGTGGCGGTAGACACCAGAGAGAGGAGATAAGTGTCTTAAAGGAGCCCAGAATCCCCAAATGACAGCTTTACAGGTCAAAAAACACACTGATTTTCTTTTCCTTTTTTTTGAGTTGGAGTCTCACTCTCACCCAGACTGGAGTGCACTGGCTGCTCCCAGCCACCACAGCGTCGGTGTGCTGGGCTCCAGCAATCTTTATACCTCAGCCTTCCAAGTAGCTGGAACTACAGGCATGCGCTACCATGCCTGGCTAATTTTTGGATTTATTGTAGAGATGAGGTCTCACCTGCCCAGATGGGTCTCAAACCCGTGGTCGCAGGCAATCCATTCACCTCCCAAAGGCACGGGATTACAGGCTGAGACACAGAGCCTGGCTCTGACTATCTTTATCTGTTTTTTTTTATTTTAATCAATATTTTTTATTATGATGTTGTGGGGTACACTTAAAGGTTAGGGATACAATTGTGTTTCATTCAGGCACCCTGTTGATAAGAGGTGTTTCCACATTCCCAAAACAAATATTTGCTACCGTTAATCCCATCTCCCTCCCCCCGCATACTTTCCCACTACCGTCAGTCTTTTTCTTATAGTATTACATTGGATGTT
>NW_007023230.1:0-788 GCF_000164805.1 Carlito syrichta
AGCGAGCCAGATGGATACACATCCATTATAACAAGCTTTTTAACTAGATAGCCAGCTGGCTAGACAACTGACATTACGAGCTGACTTAACTAGCTAGCCAGCTGATTAGTCAGCTGACTAAATTAGCTGACATAACTAGCTGGCCTGCTATCTAGCCAGGTGACTTTATTGCCCAGCTAACTAGCTAGCCAGTAGCCTATCCAGCTGACTTAACTAGCTGACTTAACGAAGTAGCTTGCTGGTTAGCCAGCAGACTTAATTAACTACCTACCTGACTAGACAGCTATATAGTGAGCTGACTTAACTAGCTGACATAACTAGATAGACTGATGAGTAGCCAGCTGACTTAACTAGCTACCTGTCTACGTTTCCCACTGGCTTGCCAGCTGACTTAGCTAGCTACCTACCTATATTTCCTGCTGACTTGCCAGCTGACTTAACAACCTCACTACCTAGCTAAATTGCTGGCCAGCGACCTGACTTAACTAGGTGACTTAACTTGCTAGCCAGCTAGCTAGCCAACTGACTTTAATAGCTAGCTACCCTGCTAGGCAGCTGGTTTGCCAGATGATTTAACTAACTGATTTAACTAGCTAACCAGTTGACTTAACTAGCTGACTTAACTAGCTAGCCAACTGGCTGGCCAGCTGAATTAAATAGCTGACTTAACTAGCTAGCCAGCTGACTAGCCAGTTTACTTAACTAGCTAGCTACCTACCTAGCTACCTAGCTAGCCAGCTGAATAAACTAGCTGAGTTAACTAACTACCTAGCTGCCATAACTCGCTT
>NW_007023231.1:0-1050 GCF_000164805.1 Carlito syrichta
TCTTGCTATGTAGTCCAGGCTGATTTTGTACTCCTGGGCTCAAATGACTCTCCTGCCCAGCCTCCCAAAGCTCTGGGATTATATGTATGAGCCACCATGCCAGGCCAAATCTATCTGTCTTAAATAACCATCTCCATATAAAATGCCTATAGAAATACTTTTTTTTTCAGTTGGAGTCACTCTGTCGCCCAGACTGGAGTGCAGTGGCATGCTCCTAGTCACCGTGGCCTCGACCTGCTAGGCCCGGCGATCCTTCCGCCTCAGACTTCCAAGTAACCAGAACTATAGGCACGTGCTACCACACCCAGCTAATTTTTGATTTATTGTAGAAACGAGGTCTCGCCAAGTTGCCCGGGTGGGTCTTGAACCCTTGGGCTCTGGCAATCCACTCACCTCTAACTTTAACAGAAGAATGTAGATCACAAAAGTAAAGGCCCAAATATGGGACATAGACGATAAAAATGTAATAGAAAAAAAACAGTGAAACAAAAAGCTGGTTCTTTGGAAGAATAAGCAAGATTGATGGAACGTAACCACAATAGATTGATGGACCTCTAGCCAGAATGACCAAAAAAAAAAGAAAGAAAATGTCCAAATAAACAAAATCAGAAATGCAAAAGATCAAGTCACAACAGACCCTGAAGAATTACAAAAGATTATCAGAGATTAGTATGGAAACAAACGTGAAAATCTAAATGAAATGTAGGACTTTCTGACATTGCACAGCTTCCCAATGTTGAAGCAAGAAGACATTGACACACTGAATAAACAAATAACAACCCAGGAAATTGACTTTGTCATAAGACAACTACCTACAAACAAAAGCCCTGGAACAGATGGTTTCCAAAACATACAAGTAGCTGATACCAATCCTATTGAAAGTATTTCAGGCAATTGAGTAAGATAGAACTCTCCCCAAATCATTTTATGAAGTTAACATCACACTGATACCTACAAACAAAAGTCCTGGAACAGATGGTTTCCAAAACATACAAGTAGCTGATACCAATCCTATTGGAAGTATTTCAGACAATTGAGTAAGATAGAACT
>NW_007023232.1:0-1036 GCF_000164805.1 Carlito syrichta
TCTACCTAACCCTTAACTGTACCCCACAACTTCACAATAAAAAAAATGAAACCAGGAATCATGGATTCCATGTCCCTGGAAAACATCTGAGTATCCACAATTTGTATACAGAGTTCTGGAATCCACATAGACAGGGACAATCTGCGCATCTTGCTGAGAACTGAACGGGAATCCGGTTATTGGAGTTCTCAATCGCCTAAATTTACAAGGTCTCTTGATAAGGTTTAATCAGCAATCTGGGCTTCTAGGTCGCCATATTTTAAGGTGTCTTTTGAAAAGGGAACCAGGAATCTTGGTTTCCAATTCCACAAGAACTTTATGGGAGTATTTCTCTTGATATACAAGCAATTGGAATTTTAGGTCACAAGGAAATGTCTCGGTGTCTTGCTGAGAATGAAGCAGGTATTTCAGTAATGGGAGTCCTCAAATACAGAACACTACACGAACTGTTGCTACAGAAGAATAAGGAATCTTGCATATACTAGTCCTCCATCCCAAAAAGCTACAGAGCGTCTTGCTAAGAGATAACAACCAATCAGGTTTTGGGAATAGGAGTATGGATGATGGTAGTCCTCATATACAGGAAACTGCACTTTCTATTGCTAAGGAAGAATAAGAAATCTGGTATACAAGTGTCCTCAATCACAAAAAAACACTTCAGTGTGTCTTGCTAAGTGCTAAACTCGAATTTGGGTTTTTGAGCATAATCTAAGGAAATGAAATGCTCATATACAGGCAACTGCACGGACTTTTCCTAAGAAAGAATAAGGAATCTGGGTCACATGTGTTTTCAATCCCAAAAAAAACTGCACAGCATCTTCCTAAGGTCTAAACAAGCATGAGGGTTTCGACGCAAATATCTGGAAAAGGGAGTACTCGTATACTGGCAACTGCACGGCAGTTGGTAATAATAAGGAATCTGGGAAATACGAGTCCTCAGAAAAAAAAATCTATAGGGCATCTTGCTGATGGCTAAAGAAGAATCAGGGATTCGAGGCATGAATGTGGGTAATAGCAGTTCACATATACAGGAAAC
>NW_007023233.1:0-4335 GCF_000164805.1 Carlito syrichta
ACTGTCATAAGTTTTATACTATTTTTTATTTTTTCTTACTTTAAAGATGATTAAAATTCAGGGTTGGGTATAGAAATGTTGATTATGTAGGGATTGATATGTAAGAAGTGTATAATACTCCAATAACTCTTTTTCCTTTTACATAGTATAATATTGCTTTCAAAGTGACAACTATTTTGTTCCTCACATAAATTCCGAATGTTTTATTCTGCATAAATTGAAACTTCTTGAGAATCCACATGTATATAATCCTTGTTGATAACTGAACCTTGAGGATCAGTGTACCTAAGTACTATTTGGAACACAGAATTAAGGATAAATCTTAAAAATTTTAGAAAATAATACAGTATCATTATTTAATACAGCTATTACCTTTTTTATCGTTTGTGTACAATTTCTCGCTGCACTCTGTATTTTCTGCTAGTTAATTTTGATTAAATGTTAAAGAAATGCAATCCTTAGAGAAAAGATTCCCCTACATATTTGAAGGAATTATAAAATCACATTCCCCTTATGTTTTAAACCAATTTATATTTTTCAAAGTGAATTTCCATTGAATCACCTAGTATTTTCTCTACCTAAGACATAATGCTGTACTATGCAACAAAGTCTCAGATTAATCTGATACTTTTAATCAACAGGCATTTAAAATCAGGCACACCGAAAAAACAATCTGGGTCCCAATATTTATAAACCAAAATAACATGGAAATTTACAAAGAAGTAAGTATTTGGGCTCCTCAGTAGTACAAAAATTTAGATAATTGACAATTCTGGATGTTATCTTTGATCTTAGCTAAAACTATGTCCAAATCCTGAGAGGAAAACTGCTCAAAGGTTGTTCAATAATATTAACAACAACCAAAAGTTTCTAATCTAAAGAAAGTGCTAAAATATTATTGCTTGTGCTATAACCAAGCTACAACAGAACACTGTGACCCACAATAATAACAGACTACCTCGTGGGCAACCCTTCATTTCCCCTACTACTGTGGGAGCTTTTCTGTCTTTTCAATCAATCCTGCTTTAAAAAAAAAACTACCTTGTTCAGGGAATTCGTGAATGGCCACTTATCCCTGGAGAAGTTTTTGGATAGGTGTGAACACCTAGTTTCCTTCAGTTCTTGGGAATGAAACCACCATGTCTTCCGCATTTGGCAGAGTTCTGTACACATGTCCTTGAAACCTAAAGATTGCTCAGTAGTCAAGGTCCCTCTCATTATGGTGTCAAAGTTCTGAGGCTGATGTCACAAAGGGCAGAAGGACCTGCCTGTTTCCCTGACATGCTTAATCTTTTAATTTATATATTAGCCTTTTAAGCAATCTACAGATACATTGAAATAACCTTTAAGTTAACATCACTTTCTCAGACATGGAAATTACAATAAAGAATTCATATGAAACCCTAAATAATCGTGAATAGTCAAAAGAATGCTTATCAATAGAAACAAAGCAGGAGCGATCGCTGTTCCTGACTTCAAACTTTACTATAAGTTTACAGTAATCAAAACAGCCTGGTATTTGTACAAAAATAGGGACAAAGGCCAATGGATAAGGAAAGAGAATGAAATCCTCAAATTCACAACCAACTCATCTTTCAAAAAAGCTACAAGACCCAGTAGGGAATATAGAACATATTCAGTAAATGGTGCTGGGAAAAGTCTGACCACATGCACAAGATTGAAACAGGACCCATAACTATCACCATAAACATTAACTCTAAATGGATCAAAGACCTAAATGTAAAACACCAAATTATAATAATCTTAGAAAACTCAGGAGGCACATTTATGGAAACTGGAACCGGGAACTTATTCCTCTTCAGAAACCTAAATTCCCATACCTTAAGAAGTAAGTTAGACAAGTGGCTTCACACCAAATTAATACATTTTTGCAAAACAAAGGAAACCATGAAAAGAGCAGGGAGACTGCCCAAAGAATGGGAAAAACTATTGTCCAACTCTATATCTGATAAAGGCATAACATCCAGGATCTACAAGAAACTCAACCACTCGGAAAAAAACAAACAGTTCCTTTCAAACGTGGGCAAAATACATGATTGGACCCTTTTCATAATAAGAGATATGGGCAGCCAGCAGACACATGAAAATGTGCTCAGTCTCACTCATCATCAAAGAAATGCAAATGAAAACCACATTGAAATACCACATACCCCCTGTAAGAATGGCCATCATTAATAAAACAAACAGTAACAGATGCTGGTGAGGATTTGGAAAAAAAATGCTTCTACACTACATTTGGACTGAAAACTAGAGCAACATCTTTGGAGAACATTGTGGCAGTTCCTAAAGGGACAAGCAATTGACCTACCATGTGACTCAGTAATTCCCCTGGAGAGAATATACCTGGAGGAACTCAAATTATTTTACCAAAAAGATACCTGCACAAGTATGTTTGTTGCAGAGCTAATCACAATGGCAAATTACATGGTACCAAACATGTTGCCCAGCAAAGCAGGAATGGATAATATAAATGTGGTATATACACACAATGGAATATTATGCAGCCATAAAAAAGACAGGGATTTTGCAGAACGTTTGATGCATATGAGGTAGGTCATTCTCAGTGATTAATCACAGACAAATAACAGAGTTCCATATGTTCTACCTCATGAGCTGAACTTGTTCAATTATAGTGCTATAAGAAAGTGATTGGCAGTAGTGGAAAAACATTTTTAGGGGGAGGGGTTAAATTGGCAGTGGAAGGATATTGCAAACTTAGGGAGGGCCATAACTCATCAACCAAGAACCCTGCATAATCAGTGTTTGTATATCTAACTCTGAATTGTACCCCATATTTTTTTTAAAAATTAAAATAATTCAATAAATGTAAGCTGTAAAACGTACAATTGACTTCATTTGTTTTATCTTATTTTTGATTTATTTTACTTTAAAGATGATTACAATTCAGGGTTTGTATAGAAATGTTCATTATCCTGAATTGACATTCAAGAAGTGTATAATACTCCAAAGATAACTCCTTTCCTATTAATACGTTAGAATACATGGTACAATACAGCTTTCAAAATTGACAACTAGTTTTTGTCTCACATGAATGCTGAATGTTTTATCCTGCATAAATTGAAACTTGTTAATATTCCAGATGTATATCATCTTTAGATAACTGGACCTTGAGGATCCGTGTACTTAAGTGCTATTTGGAACACAGAATGCAGGATAAATCTTTAAAATTTTAGAAATAAAACAGTATAATAATTTAATACAGCTATTTCCTTTCTTAAAATTTGTGTACGATTTCTTGGTGCACTGTTATTTTCTGCTAGGTTATTTTGATTAAATGTTAAAGAAATGCAATCTTTAGATAAAAAAACTCCCCTACATGTTGGATTATATGGTAAAGAAATGTAATCCTTAGAGAAAAAATTCCCCTACATATTGGAAGGAAATATAAAATCACATTTCCCTTATATTTTAAACCAATTTATATTTTTCAAAGTGTATTTCCTTTGAATCACCAAGTATTTTCCCTACCTAAGACATAATGCTGTACTCTGCAACAAAGTCTCAGATTAATCTGATACTTTTAGTCAGCAAGCAATTAAAATCAGATACACCCAAAAAAATATTGTGGCCCAATATTTATAAACCAAAATAACATGGAGATTTACAAAGAAGTAAGTATTTGGGCTCCTCATTAGTATAAAAATTTACATAATTGAAAATTCTGTAATATTAACTTTGGTCTTAGCTAAACCTATGTTAAAATCCTGAGAGAAAAACTGTTCAAAGGCTTTTAAATAATACCGAAAACATCCAAAAGTTTCTAATCGAAAGAAGGTGCTAAAATATTATTTGGTTGTGCTACAAACAAGCTACAAGAGGACACTCTGACCATAATAATAACAGACTACCTCATGGGCAAACTCTCAGGTCCCCTCCCACTGTGGGAGCTATTCTGTCCTCTCAATAAATTCTGCTTAAAAAAAGTCTGCCTTATTCAGTGGATTTTTGAATGACCACGTATCCCTGGAGAAGTTTTTGGATAGTTGTGAACACCTTGTTTCCTTCTCTTTTTGGAAATGAAACCACCATGTCTACCGCATTTGGCAGAGCACTGTACACAAGTCTTTGAAATCTAAGGATTGCTCAGGAGCAACGTCCCTCCCATATGATGTCAAAGTTCTGAGACTGATGTCATTAATGGCAGTCTGACTTACTTGTTTTCCTTACTTGCTTACATCTTTAAATTTAAATTTACACTTTTAATCAATCTACAGATACAATGAATTAACCATTAGTTAACATCGTTTTTCCCATACCTGGAAACTACATTAAAGTATTCATATGAAACCCTAA
>NW_007023234.1:0-834 GCF_000164805.1 Carlito syrichta
AAACGTTATTAAGAAAATATTACAAAGTTTTTAAAAAGTCAGAGTTGAAAAATTTGTATGTGAAGTTATAGAATCTGGGAAATAATTTTTTAAATTGTAAAATATCAGTAAAAACCAAGAATAAAACACACGTTTAAGAGAAGGCTAAAAAAGTTTTGTTTTAAAAGTAAAAATGATTTTTAGAAAGAAATATTGAAAGTTTAAAAAGTGAAAAATATTGAAGATAACTGAAACGGACCCAGAATTCTGAATAGGAAACACTGAGGAAGAAAATGTAGAAAAAAATAGGATAATGAAAAACATAATTTCAAAAACAGTCCTAGAAGTAAAGAAAACAATTTGAAGCACATGAGAATTTGACACTGCATTTTTAGCACATATGCAAGAGACATTATCGAAAATGTTCTGAAATGTATTGTACAAAAATTTAAAAAATATATTTACATATCTAAACCAAAAGATCAAGTTCTTATAAGAGATAGAAAATCAAATTACAATCAGCATTTTTAAGACCATTTTAAGACCTCTTTGCAGATGAAAATGTGAGTCAATAAGTTACTTAAAAGAAAAAGTTGATATTCAAGTAAAAATGGCAAATATATATATATTATATATATTTATATATATAATATATATATAATATATATATATTAACTATATACTATATATATATTAACACATGCATGTATAGTTGTCCCCTGGTTCCAAGGAGGATTAGATCTAAGATTTTACTTGGTGTCAAAATCCACAGTTGCTCTTTTTAAAAATATAAAACATCATAGTGTTTGTTTGTAACCTATGCAAATCCTATCATATACTTTAAGTCATTTCTAG
>NW_007023235.1:0-687 GCF_000164805.1 Carlito syrichta
ATCTGAGCACAATTTAAATCCGTATTTATAAAAATAAACATTTTAATCAGGACTATACTTTTAATAACAAATTTTTATCTAGAATGATTTTTTCCCGCAAACTTTAGATCATTTTAATCTCTTGATTAAGTGTCAAAGAGGCACAGTTAACTATTTCCATTTTTTTGTTCTTTTCAATTTTACTGAACTTAATTTTAAGCAGAATAATTTTTCAATATAAATCTTCAATGATCGAAGATTTAGCTGATTTGTGGGACTTTTTTCCATATCAATTTTTACCTATCATGGCTCACGCTATTGTGAGTTTTGTTTTTTTAGTGTGTGTGTGTGTGTGTGTGTGTGTGTGTGTGTGTGTGTGTGTGTGTGTGTTATGCCTACGAATAATGCCTTCCGATCCCACTTTGCATGTCTAAATTTGGGTTAGAAAAAGAATTGTGTAAAGTTTTAATGTTCATCAATTTCATTTATTATTGAATTGCTTACCAAGACCACTTTTTTTTAGTCAAAATGGCAGAACAGAACAGTCCTAAAATGTTGAGATTAAAACGTTCTACTTCATATAACAACACAAGTGGAGCAGAGCTTCCATTAGTGAGAAACGCTATGAGCTTTCTTGACCATGCCTACGTAATAACTCACTTCCACTGAAGTAATGAAATTCATCTCCTTTGTGTGAATTTTAATTTT
>NW_007023236.1:0-2921 GCF_000164805.1 Carlito syrichta
GCGTGTGCCTGTAGTTTCAGCTACTTGGAAGGTTGAGGCGGAAGGATCGCCGGAGCCCAGCAGGTCAAGGCTGCGGTGGCTGCTGCACTCCAGTCTGGGCGACAGAGTGAGACTCCAACTCAAAAAAAAAAAAAGAAGACTGGATAAAAAAATGTGGTACACATATACACAACGGAATATTACACAGCCATAAAGAAAATCAGTCATGAACTTCACAGTAATGTGAATGGAATTAGAGCTTATGATACTGAGTGATCTCTCACAGAAACAAAGAGATGAGTATCACATGTTCTCACTCATAAGTGGACCTTGAACAACTACCATATTACTCTAGGAAAGGGATTGAAAGTAGCGGGAAACTGTGGGGAGAGGGTGGGGGAATTGCTGGGATTGATAGTAGTCGATATTCACCTGGGGAAGTGGGGCACACCTCATCAATAAGAATACTTGCACAATGAACATTTGTATACCTACCACTGAATTGTGCCCCACACTTTCAAAATAAAAATTAAAAGAGAAAAAATAATACCCGCATACATATGTATTTTGCAGCTCTATACACAATAGCAAAAATATGGACCCAATCATACTGCCCATCAAAGCTGAATTGGATTATAAAAATGTACATATACACAATGGAATATTATGCAGCCATAAAGAAGTACAAACATTTGGACTTCGCAGGAACATGGATGGATTTAGAGTCTATCACACTCAGTGATCTTTCACAGCAACAAAGAACAGAGTACCATATGTTCTCACTCATAAGCGGACCTTGAACAATTATCATAATACCTATAAGAAAGGTATTGGTAGTGGGAAACTGTCAGGGGAGGGGAGTCGAATTGGCAGCTGAGAGAAACTGCCAGGGGTAGTAGGGGCACACCTCATCAACAAGGGTACGGTATAATCAACATTTGCTGACCTAACCGTGTATTGTACCCCTCATCTTTAAAATAAAAAAATAATGAGTTATTTGTTTTCCTTCAAAAAAAAAAAAAACCATGAACATATTTTACTTAAAAATGTCATTCAGGAAAAAGTAGGTTTCTGTTTTTTTTCTAACTACAAACAAAATATATTACCTTTTACTAATATTGAAAATTTGTTTAAAAATAATTTTAAAATAAAATACTAAATTGCATATTTTAGACTATATATCTTTAGGTTTAAAGTTTGCTAAGAAAACAGTCTACCTAGATAAGAAGGATACATCTATATTAAGGCAAAATTATACCTATTTTCATTTTTTAACTTCTATCTCATAATGATTATACTATAATGTCAAAATATTTGATTTTTCTTCGATTTACTGGTGAATTAAATTTTAAATTTGATTTTATATTCAAAGGCAGATTAAAACAATTATCAGAAAAAAATTTATAATTATCTTCTTTGCTTAAAACCTTATGAATCCTATTTTACTCAAAGTCAAAGGCAAAGTTCCTATAACTACTCATAAGCACCAACTTTTTTTCTCATTAGCTTCCACAAACCCCATAAATCCCTATAGATTATTCTCTAGTTACTTTTTTTTTCTGAATCGGGGGTCTCACTCTGTCACCCAGGGTGGAATGCAGTGGTACATTCATGGCCACTGCAGTCTCGGCCTGCTGAGCGCAGGTGATACTTCCATTTCAGCTTCCAACCAGCTGGAACTACAGGCACATGCCACCAGACCTGAATAATTTTTTTTAATTTTTTATTGTAGAGAAGAGGTCTCACCAAGTTGACCAGTCTGGTCTCAATTCTCTGGACTCAAGCAATTCTCTCCCCTCAGCCTCCCAAGGTGCAGGGATTACAGGCTTGAACACCTGCACCCAGCTCTCTAGTTAATATTCTAATTACTTACCTTTTTTCTTGGGAAAGCAGGAGTTATTGAGAGGATAGAAAGGCTTCTACAGTGGGAGGGGACCTCAGGGAGTTCCCCTTCATATCTTATCTTACCCTTTTCTTATACCCTACTGAACCACTTCCTTCATTCGAACTGTTACTTGCTGTTCTCTACATCTTGAAATTTCTTTCATCAGATATTTTTATGACTAGCCCTCATACTCATCCAAGTGTTTGGTGACAAGTTATTTTTTCAATGACATCTATTGTGAAACTCTATATTTAAAATTAAAACCACTGACCACTACTCTGTACTTTGTTCCCCTTTACTTGATTATACTTGTTATCTTTATTTATAGCAATAAACACTATGTATTGTAATTTATTGAATTCTATGTTTAATATGTATGTAAGCTTCATCTCTTTGACTATAATCAACATTAAGTAAATTGAATAATATTCTTATTGATTTTACTCATTTTTTAATGTTTCTCCCCCCTAAATAAGGTTTTACGAGCAGCAATTTTGTGCCTTTATATATTGTCATATACTTATATTTTTATAGAGAGTCTGTCTTCTTTTTTGATTATTGAATTTTCCCAAGTAAAATAGTCCAAAAATTAAATATCAAGTTTGTCCTTGTATTTTTAAGACTCCTTTATGTAGCTAACTGCCAGATCATTTGTTTAATGCCAGGTATCATTTATACAGTGTAAAATATTTTGAAACATTTTTATGCATTAATTTAAATCCCAACTAATATGAATGTCTATTTCTCATTTATAAATCATTGTAGTAACTAAAATTCTAGTTGTTTACTAAAATTCTCAAATGTTCCTTTTTAAATTCAGTGTGTCACTTATAATCAGAATGTGGCCATCATTTCATTTTCTAAGGTAACTCAATAGCTTCTAAATATTAATGAATTTTCCTTTAGCATAATGACTGCTTATAATTAGTTATTAATTTACTTTACTATTTATGTTCTTTTTCACCTTCCCATTCAAATTGGAATTTTCTATGATGCCTGAGCACCTATATAATTTTTTTTAAAGTAACTGATCTATTTTTAGATCTCCTATTTACAA